>NW_028274838.1:1228308-1381847 GCF_037043125.1 Eumetopias jubatus | reverse complement strand
TTTGGAAGAAAAGGTGAGTATGGCAGAGGGGGAGACGAACCATGAGAGATGATGGACTCTGAAAAAGAAACTGAGGGTTCTAGAGGGGAGGGGGGTAGGGGGATGGGTTAGCCTGGTGATGGGTATTGAGGAGGGCACGTTCTGCATGGAGCACTGGGTGTTGTGAATAAACAATGAATCATGGAACACTGCATCAAAAACTAATGATGTAATATAAGGTGATTAACATAACAATAAAAAAATTAAAAAAAAACACCATGTTTGTATCCTTTGGATAAATACCTTTTTTTTAAATAAATAAATTGCAGCTTAATAGGTAGCTCTATTTTTAACTTTTTAATTTTTTAAAATATTTTATTTATTTACTTGCCAGACAGAGAGCACGGGTGCACAAGCAGAGGGGATGGCAGGCGCAAGGTACAGCAGGCTTCCTGCTGAGCAGGGAACCTGATGGGGGGCTTCACCTCGGGACCCAAGGATCATGACCTGAGCAAAAAGCAGATGCTTGACCAACTGAGCCACCCAGGCATTCCTATGTTTCACTGCTGGAGGAAACGTCAAAGTGTTTCCCAGAGTGGCTGCCCCAGTTTGCATTCCCACCAACAGTGTGAGAGGGTTCCCCTCTCTCCCTCTTCTTGCCAACATCTGTTGTTTCCTGAGTTGGCCATTTTAGCCATTCTGACTGCTGTGAGGTGGTATCTCACTGTGGTTTTGACTTGAATTTCCGAGAAAGCACTCTATTTTTAAAGCTCAGTCAAAACTCATTGTGCCAGTACTTTCTAATCAGCTAGATGTCCATGTACACAGGCAGGAGAAACAGTGTCCGATACGCAACCCCCAAGGAGTCCTGATTCCATCCCTAGGAGACCTTCGAAGGTGAACTTCACCTGACGAGAGATGACTGAGGAAATTTCGACTTTCAAACAGCTGATCACTGTTGAAGCTACTTAACTGTGGATCTAAAACCAAAATCTGGGGGTGGAGCGTGTGGGAAAAATAGGATGTAAATGGCATCTGTTTGGCTGGTTTCCACCCAGTGAAAACAAGAGCATAAGAAGAGGCAGGTGAAGACAGAAGGAAAGAGAAAATAGAATAATGTCAACGGTTTGAGGTTAAGAGATCACTTAAAACTTAGAGACTGAATGTGAAAAGTTTCACAAGCTAATAAGGAACCAGACATGTCCAAAACCTTTGGGTGCAGGGCTCAGCCCTACCTACACAACCTTCCTAAACCCCAGACTCACATATAGACACACATAGGTGCACACACAGGAAAGAAACCCCGTACCACAGAGAGACAAACACAGCCAAAATTAGTTCCCCATAGGGTACGTTTAGCCGAAAAGAGACGGAGACTCAGCATTAAATATGACGAAGAGAACCAAGAATATTTCCATTACTGTGTATCCAGATCCACCAAATCACCACGATAGGAACAGATTAGAGCATCCAATGTAAAAAAATCATGAGTCCATGGGATTGTCAAAACAAAAACTTTAATGATAATGAACAGGGAGGGAATGTTCTTTTCCACATCACATTGCCAGCAAATACGCGTTGTATAGGAACGGCACAGTTAGAATTCTTCCAATGTACAAACACACACAGGGTTAGGACACACCGTCAGGATCCTTAAAGGATGGCGACGTTTTAGAGAAAGACTGTAGAGAAGAGGGTCTGCATACATTCTCAGAGTATCACTTACCAAATCACTAATTTTATAAAGAAAATCAGGTGTCTCGCTCTGCACAGATCTGATAGGCCCTTCCCTAGCAAAGTAAGCAGTGCTGCTATCACAAGAATGGTGGTGGGCCCACGGGACACTCGTGCTCTCGGGGTAGGCTGAGCTAGGACACACACAGCGGGAACTATGCAGTGTCCTGGCCAAAGGGTTAGGCTGAATTTAATCAGGAGGACATGATCAGACAACTTCAGGATGTAGGCCATTAAGCTGGACTTTTGGCCTGTCCCCTACAAACAAGGGAATGTCACCATCACCACAGACAGCCACCTAAAGGTGAGGAGATGTTTTGCGTTCAAAAGGACTAAATAAATACAGTCACACGTTCTTTTTACTCCTTTGAAACCCAAAATATCTCTTCTCCTTTTGGTTGTTTCTTATTTGTGGTGACATTGACTGTTTGAAGACACAGGCCAGTCATCTTGTTCAGTGGTCTACATTCTGAACTTGTCTGATAACTACCTCGTGCTCAAATTCAAGCTAAAGCTCTCCAGCAAGAACACTGCATCGTTCACGCCGGCTCCTCATAGCGCAGCCCACCTGGTGGCCCAGAGTGTCCAGTCTGACATGTGGTCTTTTTCCATGGTGCTCCTGACTCTGATTCTCTGTAGGATGAAATTTAGAGCAGCGAGACTTATGGTCTCTCAAAACTGTGTGTGATCTACTCAGGCATTGGTCTCCTTCGCTATCGATCGCAACTGCAGCTGAAGGGCTAGAATTTCTCTCCTCAAAGCGGTCTTTTGTAGCCAACGTCATACAGAATGGCTTGTGATCGTGCTGTTGATTCTCAGCAAAGGATCCCTCCTGTGCTCTGTTTGGCCTTTAACTTGATGTGCTGCTCTAGATTTACTTCATCAAGTGGAAAATATGGGGTTTTATGATGGGGTTTTATAATGTGGTTCCATTCAAGTGAAGAATCTCTTTTCTTCATTTCTGAAGTACTTGGTATCTGAGAGAGGAAGAGAGAGAGAACTCAACTGTGAGTCTTGCTCAGATCCTGCTGATAGCTGAGCCTGGAGGGGTGGCTACATGGTGACAGAGGCCAGGTGCAACTTGAACCCTTGTCCAGAGAAGAAGCTGAAGGGGGAGCCGCAGGTAGGCTGAGCGGGAGAGTGAGAGCCACAGGTCAGAAGCAATACCTCACCAAACTGACAGGCAGCCTGTGTTGCAGGATCCAGGGACCCCTGTGCTCCCCCAGCGGGAGCCTGGTGATATCACAGCTCAAGGCTGCTGTGAGCTTTTGCCAGATCCCAAGTACCTCTCCCTCAGCAGCCACTTCACTCTTGAGCCCCCTTCATCAGAAGCCAAGTGATGGCTTTCTCACGCCTCCCAGGGAGGGATGCACCTAGCACCCACACATACGTTCAAACACAGAGTGCTGTAGGAAGGAGGGGACCCTTGGCAGACAAACACACCCCCTTCTCACCCTTGTCCCGGTCTCCTGAGAAGAAGTCCAGGCTACGGAATGAGTCCCAGACTGTGAGAGCCAATAGGGGCCTCTGAATATCTCCAAGTTCCTTTCTGCCATGTGCAGATGAGGAGCCGTGGTCCAAGGACTAAGGACCCCCTAAAGCCATGTGACCTGTGACTGAAACCCCTGGACTGGAACTCAGGCTCAGGCCCTGTGCAAACATGTGGGTGAAGGGAGAGCAAAGCCTCTGATCTGGAGTCGTGAGCCGGCAGGAGACACTGTTGGTCACTTGGCTGGACAGGAACAAGGCCAGAGGGGCTGAGGGAAGAACCCAAGAATGAGAAACTCAAGGGCGAATCCACAAAAAGAGAGCAGGGGTGTAACCATGGCCCTAGTCATTTTCACTCAGCGACACCCACATCCTCGGAAGGTAATCTCAGCAGGATAGACCTCAGGGCATTTCTAGGAATATGCTCGTTACCTAGACTCGCAAACGCGGAAGTGAAAATGAGAAAGCATTAGTTTGAGCTCTCTAGGGCCTCATCCCTTCTTTTCCAAACTTTTCCGAAGGAAAGAGCCTCTCAGTGTTCACTAGTGTAAAGAAGGGCCTGCAAATGGATTAATAGGGGAGTGAGACCTAAGCTTCTTTACTGAGATGGTGGAAAAGGACAAATTTGGAATAAAATATTGTCTTTCAGTCTGCACTGAACCTGTCAGGGGCTGTGCAATCCACTCAGTGACCAGGGAACTGTCGTTTGCATTGTCGTAGGAGGAAAGAAAGCACTCAATTCCTTCACCTTTGATCAGGGAAGGGATTAGGTTTTGGACAGTGGCTTTTTATGCAATATGTAATTCTCCTGTATCCTATATTATAGGGGCTGAGGAGAAACCTGACTCCAGCGGGTCCAGTGTGGCACTCCCAGCTGTGACTTGGGTTCTCATTTAGACTTTGTAAGGGGGGCTCTTTCTCCTCAGCTTTAACACTTCTTATTCACATGGAGAAGTTGAGGGTTATTTGTCCTCCTAGGTCAGATTTCCCGATAGACCCCCGAGGAGAATCCTTGTGCAAGGCACTCATTAAGACAATGCTCCTGGGAGAACAGGGCCTTGGAGTTGGGGAAGCAGGGAAGGAAGGCAGAGGCCAAGGAATTATGCGATTTCCCGCAAAGTCCCACTTGCGCGGCGACCTGTGTCAATGATGCCGCTTGGCTGAGGACGGCCAGCTGCAACCAGGTGATGGAGATGGAAGGGCCTTCGGGCCACTGGTTTCTGATGAAGGGGGCTCAAAGGCGAGGAGGCAGCCCCGTGGGAAACAGAGGTGGCACCAGCTGTGAGAGTGTCCAATCGAGGAAGAGAACAGTGTGTGTGTTTGGGGGTGGGTGGAGGTAGAATCAGAAGGAGAGCAATAGGAATCCATGCCCCAGAGCTACAAATGTGTGATTACCTCTGTGCCCTAGCGTGAAGGCCACGGAATATGCATGCGAGCCTCCACTTGCGAAACTGCACTTTTCTCTTGATAATCTTCCGTTTCATGGCACCGAGGGCTTTCATTGGGCTAAAGACTTGACACGCACACTGGCTGTCCTTCGATCCCTCTGTAGTATCACCGTCCGGCATGGGAGGGTTCTTCATGCAGATGGAAGCTTCCAAACCCAGCTCTGAAAAGAAAAGCACATTAACAGGATGCGCTGTTATTCATGATCTTTCTGAGCCTCCACCTGCACTGATGCCAAAGAAGGACGGTGGGCAGAATGAGAAAGGCCATCCGACAGGACAGAAGAAAGGAGAAGCCAGTGGACAGACTTTGATTATTTCCTGTTTTCTTCTTCTCTCTCACACTAGTCTGTAAGGATAAGAGTGCCACGAGGCCAACGTGCTCACAATCGACAAAAGTGAAATCGAGCGAAACAGAATTGGTAAAGAGAAGTAGTTCCGGGGAAGAGAAGACAAAGGCAAGGAAATCATGCTGGAACGAGGCTGTACAATTGGAGGGAAGAGATTATAGAGACCATCCAAAGACCAAGTTGAAAGGAAGCCTTTGGGGAGCAACCAAGGAAGAGAAAGCTGGGGAATTTACACAGCACGCCCCAACGTGTGGTACATTTCCTATAGGAACACCAGGTATAATATATGTCATGTATGTGACTAAAGATATAAAGGTGTGTGTCTGTATGCACGTATGTATCTAATGGAGAAAATGATTAAATAGGGGTTGGGGGACATGGAACATGACATTCTAACCCCCTTCCTGGTCAGCTGAAAGTGGAAAAAATACACAAATTCAAGAAGAATGAGAAAAGCAGTGGTGAGAAACAGGTGACCTGTTCAACACCATGGATGGATTTCAGGGGGAGCAGGTGGGAACAAAAGAGAGTAAAACCACCTGCCACAGATAGTTTGTATTCACCCCCATTTCATGGGTTGAAACCTATGTGATGTGATTGTAATGGGATGGTGTTGTGGGGTGAGACTTTGGGAGACAGATCATCCCATAAACGGGACTCATGCCCTACAAAAAGGCCCCACAGAGCTCTCTGTCCCCTCCGCCCTGTGAGGACAGAGCAAGAAGGTGGCCACCTCTGAACCAGGAAGGCAGTGTCAACAGCACCGAATATGCACCTAGGTGGATTGTGGATCTACCGCGCCTGCAGAACTGTGAGCTATTGATTTCTGCTGTTGACAACTCAGCCTGTCTGTGGCATTTCTGTTATAATCGCCGGAAAGGACAAAGAACCTCGCATGGAGCCTGGTTTCCTGCTCAGGCCTCCGTGGAAGGTGAGTCACCGGGAGAGGGACTGAGCCAGCAAGGTGAGTCGGGACCCGGACCGTGGGCGACAAGGAGAAGTGACAGAGAGGCTCAAGGGGGAAGACGGTAAGTAGGTCCCGTTCAAAGGCCCTTGTTGGGGCTGTGCATCCCCGAAAACTCACTGAGCTCTTTCTCGGGGGCCTCTCCCTGGTGCCACCGAGCTGCTGCTTATGTCTCCGCCACGTGGGAACGGCGCCTCCCCATTTCTCAGGTAGTTCGGCGCCTGACAGAGGAGTCCCGGGCCACCCCAGGCTCCAGGAAGGGACACTGAGTGCGGGAGGGTAAGGAAGACACGACCCAGGGGAGGGTGGAAAAGCTCAGACGTCAGGAAATCCGAGCAGAGGCGGATTCTGATGCCAGGAAGCTGGGAACGAGGCCCCAGAGATGAGGGGAGATGACGAACTAGACGGAGGATCAGAGGAGAGAGTGACGTGTGCACTTTATGTAAGAAAGTGGCCCCTTATTTGTTTAGAAAAGGGAAAAAACAGAAATAAGCCGGAGACCAGTATTTCTATTGTGAATGTGAGCGCCAAACAGAGAAGATGGGCTTGGAGATGCTGACGGAGAGAAAATCGGGCACAGGAGCCTTCCTGAGAAAGCCAGTGGAGATGGGGTCCGGGGAAGTGGGGCCAGTAGGAACCGCTCCACCCCCATGAATCATGCCCTGACACCATTTTCCAAGTGTGCAAGCACCACAGAGACCCCAAAATTAGACATGACAAATTCATAGATGTTATCAAGCAATTGTTGTTGAATCAGCCCCCCTAGCAACGATGTGGTTTCATGCTCCCAGCATTGATGGAACGGAGATACCATCTGCACAGGTTCCGATGAGGGGACCGAGGGGACAATACGTAAGAAGATGACTAAGTTAAACAGCCAGGAAGTCGCAAGCCCAGGCCCTGGGACACAGCTGCCACTAAACACAGGCTCTTGCTCACCTCGCTGTATTGGAGCATCGTGGGGTTCGACCTCACCCCACTGCGGCCTCCAGCCATGAGCCGGTGATGACCAATGCGGGGACCAGAACGGCCTACTCCTGTCCCCACTCACCTTGGAAGGGGGGCCATTGGTTCCCAGGACCCAACTCGGCGTCCAGGCTCCCGAGGGTGCAGGAGAGGCCGAGCCTGGCTCTGTTGTCACCACAATCCAACTGCTGGTCCAACTGCAGTGGCAGAATATTGGCCACCTGGGTGCTTGGCTGTGTCCGTGCTCCTGAAGTCTGCACCTCTGCCCTTTGGAAAGTCCAGTTTCCGCTTGATGGCCCTTGGTGACAGGGAGCCTGCATCGGAGCTGAAGAAGAGATCTCAATGGGCTCAATCCCCGGGCTCCTTAGCTGAGCACTCCCAGACCACCCATGTCTGATGTCCCCGTCTGCCTTTAAGACCACACTGTGAGCAAGCACAAAGGCACACATGATATGTATGAAGGAGATGTCACCATTATGTCCCAGCCTGGGGATGCTGGGATGGCAGGTTCCAAGCCAGCAAAGTCCCTGAGGTGAAAATACCCCCTTGACGCCACCGGGCCTTTGGATGGGCACATGAGTTCATGCCTATCATTCAGTTAGTAGTAACCTTGGTCCTACAGCCTAGGGAGAAGATCCTAGAGAGGCCTCAGGGCATGTGGAGAAGGAGTTGTCGGTTGTTTCCCCCTCAAGAAAACGAACAGGGAAACAAGTTCGACCTCCAGGCTTCAGGTACCACTAGAGAAGGGAGTTGCGAAGGGTACCTCTAGATGCTTTAGGTACCACTAGAGACGGGACCACGGACCAAGTTATGGGAACATTTCACAGCTCTGGAGCCTTTTGAGGTTTCTTATCTGCAATATCTGATTGCTTTCCCCCCACCCACACATCTGTATGCGATATATTCTATTGCCATTGGAGGAGGGGCTAACAGCTCTGAGTAACGTAGCAGCGGTCTGAGTCCCTTTGGAAACTTCCAGGCCAGAAGTACTATAGGATCAGACTTGTGGGTCTTCAGGGAGGGCATACAGCACCCAGTCCTCGCATCACACACCCCTCAGAGAGGTGTGGACCGCACTCCGTAATCAAACCCGCTCAGATTGCGACTGTGAAGGGAGTCCGTGTTCTCAGAGAGGGGGCTAACCAGAGACGTGCCACAGCCTCTCGCCAGAGCAGGTCAGCCTCAGCGGGGCCTGGCGGCTCCCTGCCAAGATTCCTGGTCCCTTGTGTGCATCTCATTCTCCCTAGTCTTTTCATCTGTCACTACAAACGATTCCATGAGTCTGTGACTGTTTAGCCTCCCTGGCAACGCCCTGTATCTCCTCTCACCGTGCGTTCTCCCACCTCCTTCTATCTGCTCTTTCCTGCCTGCGCTAGCAACGCCCCCAAGTCCTGTCCTCCCAAACGCCCACCGTGCTGGGGAACGCTCAGTCCCCTCTCTGCTGCACACACTCTCCACACCTCACCCTGCCTCTGGGGTCGCTTGGTCCTCTGGTCCCTCTCTGTCCTCCAGAATCACTTCTCCCCACCCCACACCAGGTGCCTCCCCAGCTCCCAGGGCTTCTGCCCCAAGCACGTCTCTCAGATGGGTAGGCCTTCCATCATTCCTCGAGGCACACTGTCACCAGTCATGGTTAAGCACAATTTAGGACATGTCATATGACTTTATGATACTTCCTACTGGGGGAAAGGCTAAATCATCTGCAATTAGCAAATCTGGTTGGAGAAGGAGTTGTCAAAACCAGGTTCCCCATTCTCAAATGTTATCTTGAATGAAGGTCTAAGTGTGCTTAAAGTTATGACTCCTAATTTCCTCACGTTCTTTTATGGCTCTTTTCTCAACTACCAGGGTTCATTTAATCTACTCAAACAATGTGCTTTGCACATGCAGAAATAAAGGGAAAATATTTTATCAAACTCTGAAGGACCGTCCACTATTTTTAGTTTGGCTAGTGGGGAAAAGCCCTGGATGAAAGCTAAGGTTGGCACTTCCATGAGTTTGGCCTGTTTCTACAAGGGTTCTCCCTGTGCAGGCAGGATGGGCCTGAGTAGCCCTCCTGCGGCCCTGTTGCTGGAATCACAGCCTATGCACACTGATCACACGCTGCCGTCACAACCCCTACCCTGGACGGGCCGTGTATAATATAGACGCTGCATTCACTCATCTCAGCCCATCCACGTGGCTGAACGTTGCCCCCATGGTCCAGGGTGAATGGAAGGCCGTATCACACACACCTGCCTTCTGAGACATGTGTCTGAACCTTTCTCATCCCACTGCCCATGGGAACCCACACTTGGCCGTCAGCATCTCTGAGGGAATGTGCAGCCTTACAAGGGTGACAGGCAGCCAAGTGAGGAGCCTCCATGGGACCCCTGGTGAAAACAGAAAAGCCTGGGGACCTCTAAGCCCTGATTGCTTTGGGATGGAGAGCCTCTTTGAGACCTTGATCTCGCAGAGGGGCTGGACGAGCCGCTGGTCCTGCTTACACCACAGAGTGACACACAGGGTAGGGGTTGGCAGATGCATGGCTGAGTCACAGGGGTCTTTGGGACAGTCTTGCAACATTTTTGTTTACATTCACAACTGTTTCAAATAATTTGGTACAAAAGCAGAGATGAAAGTGTGAGCTCCATCCCCACCTACACCCTGACAGGACTGAGTTGAGATCAATGGACAGCCTGATCTGGTGAGTCTGATGTCCCACTACCCACTGGCCAGAAGTCTTGGGCAAGTGACGTGACCTTGCTGAGGCTCAGCACCCTCAGCTGTCACAGGAGGTGCCACATGGACTCGAGAGTGTCCCTGTGAGGACCCGATGCTTCCAGAGAAATAGAGGTGCTGCTGAGTGGGCACGGGAAGGGGCATGGTAGAGCACAAGAGTAAATAACTCTGTGTTTCATTTCTGCTTCCTGAATTGCTGTAACCCCTAGGAAGCCTTGGCTTCCTTACCCCTCGGGGAGGGATAGGAAACAGGGGAGAAAGTGGTCCTAGTGTGGAAAGGCTGTTACTGACCAAATAAGGTGAGGGACAAATCGTTTCATGGCCAATTTCACTATACAACATTGACAGGGCAAGGAACATCTTATACTCCTTGCTGCTCCTTCAAAGTGATTTGATGAGCAAAGAAAGACTCCTAACGATGCCAATGCTTCTCCCAGAAGGGAAGGCCGAAAAATACCCTGAGTGGGAAGAAAGGGAAATTGGGTTTTAGCCTGCACTCCTGTGAGAGTGTGGCCCCAAGGGGGTCTTGCTCAGCAGGCAGCATTTTCTGAAGAATCTGGAGAGGGGAACAACTCTGCTTTGCTCCTGAATGAGGCCACGCCCACGTCAGGTGCACGGGCCATTGATCATTGATAGGACATTATGCCACTGAGCAGACACTTGACTGAAAACATATCCACATGGGGGAAAAGTCACTGACGCTGCAGGAAGGGTAAAAAGCACGCCATCCGTGGAGGATGGAAAACCGGGGCTAGGGCTCTGGCTTCACTGAAACCATGGTGCACAGACAGGATTCGAGGCTGAGGATTTTCGATCTAAATGCTCCAGAGGAACGTAGGCACCCCAGGAGCAAAAACTTTAAAATCAGCAACAAATGCTGATTTCCGATGCTACAAATATGGAGCTGACTGGAAACCTGTGTGGAGAGCCAGAGACTTTGCAGGAAGCACACAGGAAATAGAACTGGCAACAGAATTTCATGGGTAGCACAGAATTCTTCTTGCAAGAAATAAAAAGAGGTCTGTGACCCAGATGTCTCCAGGTGAGATAGTGGTGGCTGAGTTTTTGCCCTTTTCCCTCCATTTCTCCTCTCCAACCTGACTTGGTACCAACAGCCTGCACTTGTGAGGGGGCCGGGTGACAGAGGGTAGTCTGAGACAGAAGGAAAGGAAATTTGTCTGATTCAAAACACACTTTTTTTTTTTTGAAGTAGTCTCCACAACCAGTGTGGAGCTTAACCTGGGGCTTGAACTCACAACCCTGAGATGAAGATCTGAGTGGACATCAAGAGCTGGATGCATAACCAACTGAAACACCCAGGTGTCCCAGTGTTTTCAAAATTAACTCCAAGGGCAAAGTTCAAACCAGTTTGAGTCTACAGGGCCTGTTGCCACGGGTGCATGTCTCAACCTATTTAGGTGGTTGGATACAGAGAAGACAGGCTTCCTTGGAGCCCCCGCCCCAGGAACCTTGTGCCCCTCACGTGGGAGTACTTACCATCTACATCCAGACCCAAGAAAGTTTCCAGAGTATCAAATATGGATGAGGCACTTGTATACGGCCTCCAGGTGTCTGGTAGGCCATGGCCAACTGAAGAAGTCAAACAACATTCGTCCAGTGAGTCCTGTGGGACTTCATTCTCTTCTGCTACTGGCAGCTCCCTGGGGAACCTGGTGTTACAGGGAGGACAGGAGATGCAACGAGAAGGTTGAGTCAACACGGAGTCCCAGCTGGTTTTGGTGGGGGGGGGAGGGACTGGTCACAGGAAACCAATGGGAAGTCCCCATCAAGGGAGATGAACCATTCTGCCTCTATCTGGGGCCAGAGTGTGGCTGCACTGGGGATAGATTACGGAGGCGGGGAGGGAGCGAGAGCAGGAGGAGCTCAGAGCATGGACAGAATGGGAGCTTAAGGGAAGGAGCCTGAACCAGCCCTGTGCACAACAGTCACAACACATAGCACACTCAGAAAACAATAAAACCGGCATCAACACTTTTGCATACATTTTGTTGAAATTTACAGAAATCACCAAGACAACCCCAGATTGGCAGCATTGTAGATTCCTAGAAAGCTCGTATGTCCAAGGCCTACTTGTCTAAATACTGAGACATGAATTTTCGTTTTCCTAAACACTTCCCTTGCCATGAGTTCCTGCCAACATCATAATGAGAAACCAGCAACGACAGATGGGCATTTTGGATGGATCCAATACAAAGTGTCCCTGTGACTGCTTAGGATACCTGCATCAATGGACAAGAGGTTCCTGCTTTTGGGGGGGGATTAAGAAAGGGGCCTCTAGAAGTACCACAGTGAAACAGAGAACACTGCTAACGGAAGATTTTGTGGGTGGCTGAATGGGTAAAATAGGTACGTTTAGCACTTTCTAGATTTGCCTAGATCTGAGATCACGAGATGTCACCATTGAATTAAAGCCCATGATTCTTCAGAGTTACCTGGGGCATATCCGGTCTTGGTCTTCCTCCAAAAGATCATTATGATTTTCTACAAACAAATACAGACCGGTCCAGTCACATAAACAGAACATTTGTATGTTAAAATTAAGTATCCAATACAACTAGTGCATGGGCATAATTACCCTTAGTGGGGCAGCAGGATACTCTGAGAGAAATCCTCCTGGAGGCCTCAGGTAGTACCTTGGGATTGTGCCTTGGTTTGCTTTCCTATACCATTGGGCATGAGCTCCCTAATGTGATAGGGCCACATCTCTAGTGTCTGTGTACAGAGTGAAACATCTGTTTTACCACAGATTCTGGGGAACAGCTTACATGCATTCTAAAACCTTACTGCAACAATCTCTCATTCCCTTATAGTATAGTATGAGATGCTCTAGGTGTGAGGGTTTAAGGGAATTTAGACACAAAGACCAGGCTGATGGATGGAATCTGCAAACCCTCACAGCAAAAGGAATCTATTGTGTACAGTCCTTTGTGCTACACAGACATATGAGCCATGCATGGGGAGGGGCGATGCCCAGGCTCAGCTTTGCTTCGAGGAAAACATACAAGGAGGCTGATGGTAGAAGCGTTGATGTGCAATACTCCGACGATGACTCAGTGTAGACAGACAACACAGAGGATACAGACACTGGGGATCGGTGCAGTGAAAGCAGGGAAATGACAAATCCAAAGATACAGGTAAGGCTGACAACATCTTTGGACAGGCACAAAAATTCAAGGGATGTTTTTCGGGTCTACAAAGGAGAGCAGTGCAGATAAGGAGAGGCATTTAAAGGAAATCAGGAACAAAGACAGACACCTCTGCATATGCAGCTCAAGTGAGAGTGAGTTCGTCACATCTGCCTTGACTCCAATGTCCTAACTTCTGTCAGGAGCCGTAAGCATGGCCGGAGATGAGGAACAAACGGTAGGTCCCTGACTCACCTGATGTCTATGGTGAAAAGTCTATCCTGGGGCCTGACTCAGATCCCTATGTCTAGCGGGCTTCTACACAGCGATGACACATCTCAACGGAACCAGAGGTTGGATACCAAAAATAGTGGGGCAACTTGGGAGGCCAGTTGGAGGTTTATCACATTGATAGTGGAGGACTCACGAGCGGCTTCCAGAGGAGAACAGATGTCCAGATTTTGGAAAGAGTGAATGTCAGCCCTCCTAGAATTCCCGTGGGGGTCAGACAGGCCAGGAAATGCTGAGGAAATCATATAGCATTCATCCAGTGAGTCCCATGGGTTGTCCTGCTCTTCCACCACTGGCAGCTCCCTGCTGAACCTGGTAGGGTGGGGAGATCTGAACATTAAGACAAGAAAGGTGGACCTCCCACCATCCTAACGGTTTTGATGGGCAGCTGGGAATTACACTCATAACAAAGGGGCACACCAATTTTTGACAGGAACAACTCTGCTCCTGTTTCAGGCGGCAGTGTGGTGCTGTGGGGGCAGTAGATATAGAGAACGGAAGGTGCTCAGGGCAGTGGCCACAGAACTAAGCTTCTGAGCAACAACCTGAACTAGTGTGGAAAGGAAGTCATGACTCACAGCCTGCATGGATAATCCTAAAGGTGACTTCAACACATTTACGTAAATGTTGTCGATACTACCTTCACTGACCAAGTGAACGCGGGTGTTAAAAGGCATCTTCAAAATGGAGACATCTTGTGTCTTCAGTGTCTCTTTCTCTAACTACTGTGACAGGAGGTGTTCTTTTCCTATAATATATCCTCAATGTGGTAACACCAAAGAGTTAGAGGCAGATATGCCTCTCACTCTGGTTTTACCAAAAAGAGAAGAGGGGAATGCGGAGAATCCCTGTGAAGGATTAGTTCACAAAGTTCAACTGACTGCAGGTTATTGAAATGGAGGGGTCAATAAAAGGAACGTAACCGTGTTACAAGGTGAAGACATACATCAAAGTTAAAAGAGATACTTTGTAATTGGAGAATGGATGCAATAGATATGTTCGGCCATTTCTATTTTTTCCTCGAGATGTAATCCTTCAGTTTAACCACTGAAATAACAACCCATGATTCATCAGAGTTACCTGGGGCATGCCTGGTCCTGGTCTTCTTCCTCCTCATGGTGGAATTGATTTTCTGTAATTATATAGAGACAGGGCTGGTCATGAATGAGATCCTTCTCGGTACGTTAATAATCCAGAGTCTCATGTTACCCACACACTCAGATACGTTCCATGTGAGAACAGGTTCAGTCAGAAGAATATGTCAGGGTGCCTCCGATATTGTCATGTGATAACTGGCTTGATTTCCCAGCCTGAGCCATTTGGAAAAATTTATTCTATCTAGGAGATTAACATCACAGTCTTCCCTGTCGTCTGTGCAAGCACTTGAACTTCTCTCTTTGACACAGATTCTGGGGAGCCAGCCTCCCTGCATTCTAAAAGGATCGCTGCAGCATTCACCCTTCTCTCGTCAGATAGCCTGGTTGTTGAAGGCTCAGTGGAATTTGTACACTGAGACTGAACAGATGGAATGCAACTACAGACACTCAAATTCAAGTGAGTCTTTGGTGCTACTCAGAACATTGGCCTGATTCATGTGGTGGGAGAATGCCAAGGCACAGCTCTGCTTCTGGAAACACACAATCAAGCTATGAGTAGAGACACTTAGGGTGGGTTTTCAGACAACTGTTTAGGAAGACAAGCCAACCTAAAGGAAACAGAGAATGGGGCTAAGAACAGCAAAACCAGTTAACCCTGGACAAGAATGCCAAGTGACTGCGGCAGGCACAGATTCTTAACGGACCCACCTCCGAGATGAAACATAGAGCTTATTAGAGGTGAAAAGAGACATTTCATCCACATTAGGCCTGACAGACAGGTTTTATGGTCGTGTTGCGGAGGTGAGTTGAGCTTGTCGTGCCTGCCTTGGCCCAACAACGAAGTGACAGAGAAATCAAGGTAACATGGGCATGCCCTGGGACTAAGAAGAGAGCAAATGTGCCTCGCCCACCTGATGTCTGTGCTTAAAACTCAATCCTAGAGCCCAGTTCAGATCAGTTTGTCTCTACAGGGCCTGCCCACAGGGATGACCTCTCTCGGCACAGCAGAGGTCTGGGGTACAAAGAACAGGAGATCTTTGTGGGTGTCCAGGTGGAGCTTGATCACCTGGACAATGGAGTACTCACTGGTCACTTCCAGAGAGGAACAGACTTCCAGTTCCTCGGGTAGGATGATGGTGGTGCTCCTGTAAGGCCAGTAGGAGTCAGACAGGTCGGGAAGAACTGAGTATGTCAAGTAGTGTTCATCCTGAGAGTCCCTTGAGATGTCCTGCTGTACCACCTCTACCAGCTGTCTGCTGAATCTGCAGGGTAGGGACAAGTGAAGATTAACCTAAGAGGGATCTGAAGTCATAAGTCCTGTCAGGCTTTGATGCAAGGCGGAAAGGAGTGGTCAAGAAAGCAAAGAGGGGAAGGACCCATTAAGAAGAGAAACGATTCTTGTTTTTGGGGGATACGTTGTGTTTCACACAGGGGCAGCTGTTCGAAAGGAAAGTAAGTGCTCGTGCACGGGCCAAATAGCAAGCTTCTGACGAAAGAGACTGAATTATCTCTGTGCCGTCCACTTATGACTCATACCACACGAGTCCCACAATGGTGGCCTTTCCCCTTCCATGCAAATGGCATTGAGTTCTGCATGTAGTGGCCAAGCACGGGCAGCTCTGGGGGCAGTGGACTGTCACAGAAATCTCATGCCAGGAAGCCCTCTTTCTCTCAACCTTGTGGCATCATAGAACATGTTTGTCTACTTGCTATGATATTTTAATGTTATGAACACTTGTCCACACGAAATCTAAAGACAGAGAGCAGATGTGCATGGCTCTCTAAAGCACACAAGAATGAGCAAGCACCGTGGTCCCTGTGACATATTTGTTCACCCGGGTCAGCGGACTGTGGCTTACTCAACTCGAGAAGTCATTAAGAAATGGGAAGCAATCCCAGTACAACGGTGAAGACAGAGAACATTGTGAAACTGGTAATTTGTCCTGGACCGCATGGATAATACCGTGCTCGTCAGCACTTTCTGCTTCTCCCCGGGTGCCACTTTTCAATCCCCAGCCCCCGAGTGTCCAGAATTACCTGGGGGCAGCCGGCTCTTGTCTTCCCAGACCCTCCTGATCAGTTCGGTCTTCTGCAAATAATGAAGAGAAAGAATTACGTTAAGCACATTCGCCTTCACAGATGCCCACTCCTATATCCTGCATAGCACAGGACAGACATATAAGCACAGCAATACCAGGCAACTGTGAGTGTAAACATCCAGGAGCGCTTAGGTAAGGCCTCGCGGGCAAAAATTGGGATGGTACTCTTGAGTCATTAAACCAATATCCCTGATAAAACAAGCCATCCTCATAGCATCCTAAATCTTGAGTCTAGGCAAACAAACCGATTCTGTTTCTCAGAGATCCTGGGGGAACTCCCTGGCTGCTTCCTAGACAGTTGCTGCAATATTGAGGCTTTTTCCATCTGAAATTCCAACAGGTGAATGGTTTAGAGGAATCAGCCATGCAGATTAAACCAATGAATGGATTCTACACGCCATCAAATCAGAACAATCTTGAAAGCTACAAAGAAACAGGGGACACTCATGGGGTAGGGAAGTTTCAGGACCCTGCATTGCTCCAGAGAAACATACACTGTCCCATAGCAGTGGTCCAGTTCGGGTTCTCAGCTGACTTGAGATGAGATAAGACAAATGAAGACATAGACGAAGTGAAGAGCGTGAACCAGGGGAGTGCCATCTCCAGAGATATAGAAAAGGCTGCCAACAGCCTTGGCAGGCATCGAAATTCAGGGGCATGTTTCATGAATGGAATTTAGAGCCCTGCAAGAGAGGACTCGAGCTGAATTCATAATTAGGAGGTCTGGCAGTGACCTCGTGTGCCTGGGCTGGAGAGGTGTATGAGTCTGGCAGGGTGTGAGGAACAAGGAATATGGACACCACCTGGGGGACCACGTGGAGTTATAGCCCCTTTGGAATGGGAGCATTCATAGGCCATATCCAGAGTAGACCCAAATTCAGGTTCATCAAACAGGAATTTGCCATCACGGTAAGACTGGCCGCTGTCACGCCTTTCTTGCACATTTGAAGGAGCCAAAACACATTCATCCACTGTGTCCTGTAGGAATTCCTTCTTTTCAACATCCTGGGGCTCCATGCTATGCCGGGGGAGACAACAATGATAGAAGATCAAACCAGGAGGATCAGACACCATGGCTTCCTAGCTGGTGTTGATGGGTGTGATAGCGAGTGGTCCCAGAAAGCAATGGGGCTGTCCCCTTGGAGGGAAAATACTATCCCCCTATATAAGGAGCAGAGTGCGGCCTCCGATATGAGGAGCAGTGGGAGACAGAGCAGGAGATATTCTGTGCACTGGCCTCATAACCAGGTGACGGAGGAGGTGACTAAAACATCCCTGTCATACTCATGTCATAATTATGACTCCCAACACACAGAGGTTATCAAAACAAGTGGCTTCAACCCTTCTGCATACATTGCATTGACTTGTACATGCAGTGTCCAAGGGACTAAATATCCTGAGGCCTTACTGCCTCTCAGACATTCTGACTCCAAGGAATATTTTCTCAATATTTTGATGGGACATGCATTTATTCTTCAATTTCCTCTCTTGCTATCCAAAATCCTCCAACATGATGATGTCAAACAGACGCAAAATTAATACGCATCTCACTTTGGTTTTAACCACACAGGAGAAAACAGCTGATTACCGGAATCCCTGGGTATGGTCAATTCATGTGTGTCCACTCTCTGTAGGTTATTCAACATGAAAGGGAGTAAGAAAGTGACACCTACACAACTACCACATGAAAATAGATGACATGGTTAAAGGGCATATTCTGCTATTGACTGAATGGATGGAATAGTTCTAGGCAGCACTTTCTCTCTATCCCTGGATGTGAGCCAGCGAGGTGAGTCAGGACCCGGACCGTGGGCGACAAGGAGAAGTGACAGAGAGGCTCAAGGGGGAAGACGGTAAGTAGGTCCCGTTCAAAGGCCCTTGTTGGGGCTGTGCATCCCCGAACACTCACTGAGCTCTTTCTCGAGGGCCTCTCCCTGGTGCCACCGAGCTGCTGCTTATGTCTCCGCCACGTGGGAACGGCGCCTCCCCAATTCTCAGGTAGTTCGGCGCCTGACAGAGGAGTCCCGTGTCACCCCAGGCCCCAGGAAGGGACACTGAGTGTGGGAGGGTAAGGAGGACACGACCCAGGGGAGGGTGGAAAAGCTCAGACGTCAGGAAATCCGAGCAGAGGCGGATTCTGATGAGCAGGAAGCTGGGAACGAGGCCCCAGGGATGAGGGGAGATGACGAACTAGACAGAGGATCAGAGGAGAGAGTGACATGTGCACTTTGTGTAAGAAAGTGGCCCCTTATTTGTTTAGAAAAGGGAAAAAACAGAAATAAGCCGGAGACCAGTATTTCTATTGTGAATGTGAGCGCCAAACAGAGAAGATGGGCTTGGAGATGCTGACGGAGAGAAAACCGGGCACAGGAGCCTTCCTGAGAAAGGCAGTGGAGATGGGGTCCGGGGAAGTGGGGCCAGTAGGAACCGCTCCACCCCCATGAATCATGCCCTGACACCATTTTCCAAGTGTGCAAGCACCACAGAGACCCCAAAATTAGACATGACAAATTCATAGATGTTATCAAGCAATTGTTGAATCAGCCCCCCTAGCAACGATGTGGTTTCATGCTCCCAGCATTGATGGAACGGAGATACCATCTGCACAGGTTCCGATGAGGGGACCGAGGGGACAATACGTAAGAAGATGACTAAGTTAAACAGCCAGGAAGTCGCAAGCCCAGGCCCTGGGACACAGCTGCCACTAAACACAGGCTCTTGCTCACCTCGCTGTATTGGAGCATCGTGGGGTTCGACCTCACCCCACTGCGGCCTCCAGCCATGAGCCGGTGATGACCAATGCGGGGACCAGAACGGCCTACTCCTGTCCCCACTCACCTTGGAAGGGCGGCCATTGGTTCCCAGGACCCAACTCGGCGTCCAGGCTCCCGAGGGTGCAGGAGAGGCCGAGCCTGGCTCTGTTGTCACCACAATCCAACTGCTGGTCCAACTGCAGTGGCAGAATATTGGCCACCTGGGTGCTTGGCTGTGTCCGTGCTCCTGAAGTCTGCACCTCTGCCCTTTGGAAAGTCCAGTTTCCGCTTGATGGCCCTTGGTGACAGGGAGCCTGCATCGGAGCTGAAGCAAGAAGAGATCTCAATGGGCTCAATCCCCGGGCTCCTTAGCTGAGCACTCCCAGACCACCCATGTCTGACGTCCCCGTCTGCCTTTAAGACCACACTGTGAGCAAGCACAAAGGCACACATGATATGTATGAAGGAGATGTCACCATTATGTCCCAGCCTGGGGATGCTGGGATGGCAGGTTCCAAGCCAGCAAAGTCCCTGAGGTGAAAATACCCCCTTGACGCCACCGGGCCTTTGGATGGGCACATGAGTTCATGCCTATCATTCAGTTAGTAGTAACCTTGGTCCTACAGCCTAGGGAGAAGATCCTAGAGAGGCCTCAGGGCATGTGGAGAAGGAGTTGTCGGTTGTTTCCCCCTCAAGAAAACGAACAGGGAAACAAGTTCGACCTCCAGGCTTCAGGTACCACTAGAGAAGGGAGTTGCGAAGGGTACCTCTAGATGCTTTAGGTACCACTAGAGACGGGACCACGGACCAAGTTATGGGAACATTTCACAGCTCTGGAGCCTTTTGAGGTTTCTTATCTGCAATATCTGATTGCTTTCCCCCCACCCACACATCTGTATGCGATATATTCTATTGCCATTGGAGAAAGGGCTAACAGCTCTGAGTAACGTAGCAGCGGTCTGAGTCCCTTTGGAAACTTCCAGGCCAGAAGTAGTATAGGATCAGACTTGTGGGTCTTCAGGGAGGGCATACAGCACCCAGTCCTCACATCACACACCCCTCAGTGAGGTGTGGACCGCACTCCGTAATCAAACCCGCTCAGATTGCGACTGTGAAGGGAGTCCGTGTTCTCAGAAAGGGGGCTAACCAGAGACGTGCCACAGCCTCTCGCCAGAGCAGGTCAGCCTCAGCGGGGCCTGGCGGCTCCCTGCCATGATTCCTGGTCCCTTGTGTGCATCTCATTCTCCCTAGTCTTTTCATCTGTCACTACAAACAATTCCATGAGTCTGTGACTGTTTAGCCTCCCTGGCAATGCCCTGTATCTCCTCTCACCGTGCGTTCTCCCACCTCCTTCTATCTGCTCTTTCCTGCCTGCGCTAGCAACGCCCCCAAGTCCTGTCCTCCCAAACGCCCACCGTGCTGGGGAACGTTCAGTCCCCTCTCTGCTGCACACACTCTCCACTCCTCACCCTGCCTCTGGGGTCGCTTGGTCCTCTGGTCCCTCTCTGTTCTCCAGAATCACTTCTCCCCACCCCACACCAGGTGCCTCCCCAGCTCCCAGGGCTTCTGCCCCAAGCACGTCTCTCAGATGGGTAGGCCTTCCATCATTCCTCGAGGCACACTGTCACCAGTCATTGTTAAGCACAATTTAGGACATGTCATATGACTTTATGATACTTCCTACTGGGGGAAAGGCTAAATCATCTGCAATTAGCAAATCTGGTTGGAGAAGGAGTTGTCAAAACCAGGTTCCCCACTCTCAAATGTTATCTTGAATGAAGGTCTAAGTGTGCTTAAAGTTATGACTCCTAATTTCCTCACGTTCTTTTATGGCTCTTTTCTCAACTACCAGGGTTCATTTAATCTACTCAAACAATGTGCTTTGCACATGCAGAAATAAAGGGAAAATATTTTATCAAACTCTGAAGGACCGTCCACTATTTTTAGTTTGGCTAGTGGGGAAAAGCCCTGGATGAAAGCTAAGGTTGGCACTTCCATGAGATTGGCCTGTTTCTACAAGGGTTCTCCCTGTGCAGGCAGGATGGGCCTGAGTAGCCCTCCTGCGGCCCTGTTGCTGGAATCACAGCCTATGCACACTGATCACACGCTGCCGTCAGAACCCCTACCCTGGACGGGCCGTGTATAATATAGACGCTGCATTCACTCATCTCAGCCCATCCACATGGCTGAACGTTGCCCCCATGGTCCAGGGTGAATGGAAGGCCGTATCACACACACCTGCCTTCTGAGACATGTGTCTGAACCTTTCTCATCCCACTGCCCATGGGAACCCACACTTGGCCGTCAGCATCTCTGAGGGAATGTGCAGCCTTACAAGGGTGACAGGCAGCCAAGTGAGGAGCCTCCATGGGACCCCTGGTGAAAACAGAAAAGCCTGGGGACCTCTCAGCCCTGATTGCTTTGGGATGGAGAGCCTCTTTGAGACCTTGATCTCGCAGAGGGCCTGGACGAGCCGCTGGCTCTGCTTACACCACAGAGTGACACACAGGGTAGGGGTTGGCAGATGCATGGCTGAGTCACAGGGGTCTTTGGGACAGTCTTGCAACATTTTTGTTTACATTCACAACTGTTTCAAATAATTTGGTACAAAAGCAGAGATGAAAGTGTGAGCTCCATCCCCACCTACACCCTGACAGGACTGAGTTGAGATCAATGGACAGCCTGATCTGGTGAGTCTGATGTCCCACTACCCACTGGCCAGAAGTCTTGGGCAAGTGACGTGAGCTTGCTGAGGCTCAGCACCCTCAGCTGTCACAGGAGGTGCCACATGGACTCGAGAGTGTCCCTGTGAGGACCCGATGCTTCCAGAGAAATAGAGGTGCTGCTGAGTGGGCACGGGAAGGGGCATGGTAGAGCACAAGAGTAAATAACTCTGTGTTTCATTTCTGCTTCCTGAATTGCTGTAACCCCTAGGAAGCCTTGGCTTCCTTACCCCTCGGGGAGGGATAGGAAACAGGGGAGAAAGTGGTCCTAGTGTGGAAAGGCTGTTACTGACCAAATAAGGTGAGGGACAAATCGTTTCATGGCCAATTTCACTATACAACATTGACAGGGCAAGGAACATCTTATACTCCTTGCTGCTCCTTCAAAGTGATTTGATGAGCAAAGAAAGACTCCTAACGATGCCAATGCTTCTCCCAGAAGGGAAGGCCGAAAAATACCCTGAGTGGGAAGAAAGGGAAATTGGGTTTTAGCCTGCACTCCTGTGAGAGTGTGGCCCGAAAGGGGTCTGGCTTAGCAGGCAGCATTTTCTGAAGTATCTGGAGAGGGGAACAACTCTGCTTTGCTCCTGAATGAGGCCACGCCCACGTCAGGTGCACGGGCCATTGATCATTGATAGGACATTATGCCACTGAGCAGACACTTGACTGAAAACATATCCACATGGGGGAAAAGTCACTGACGCTGCAGGAAGGGTAAAAAGCACGCCATCCGTGGAGGATGGAAAACCGGGGCTAGGGCTCTGGCTTCACTGAAACCATGGTGCACAGACAGGATTCGAGGCTGAGGATTTTCGATCTATATGCTCCAGAGGAACGTAGGCACCCCAGGAGCAAAAACATTAAAATCAGCAACAAATGCTGATTTCCGATGCTACAAATATGGAGCTGACTGGAAACCTGTGTGGAGAGCCAGAGACTTTGCAGGAAGCACACAGGAAATAGAACTGGCAACAGAATTTCATGGGTAGCACAGAATTCTTCTTGCAAGAAATAAAAAGAGGTCTGTGACCCAGATGTCTCCAGGTGAGATAGTGGTGGCTGAGTTTTTGCCCTTTTCCCTCCATTTCTCCTCTCCAACCTGACTTGGTACCAACAGCCTGCACTTGTGAGGGGGCCGGGTGACAGAGGGTAGTCTGAGACAGAAGGAAAGGAAATTTGTCTGATTCAAAACACACTTTTTTTTTTTTTGAAGTAGGCTCCACAACCAGTGTGGAGCTTAACCTGGGGCTTGAACTCACAACCCTGAGATGAAGATCTGAGTGGACATCAAGAGCTGGATGCATAACCAACTGAAACACCCAGGTGTCCCAGTGTTTTCAAAATTAACTCCAAGGGCAAAGTTCAAACCAGTTTGAGTCTACAGGGCCTGTTGCCACGGGTGCATGTCTCAACCTATTTAGGTGGTTGGATACAGAGAAGACAGGCTTCCTTGGAGCCCCCGCCCCAGGAACCTTGTGCCCCTCACGTGGGAGTACTTACCATCTACATCCAGACCCAAGAAAGTTTCCAGAGTATCAAATATGGATGAGGCACTTGTATACGGCCTCCAGGTGTCTGGCAGGTCATGGCCAACTGAAGAAGTCAAACAACATTCGTCCAGTGAGTCCTGTGGGACTTCATTCTCTTCTGCTACTGGCAGCTCCCTGGGGAACCTGGTGTTACAGGGAGGACAGGAGATGCAACGAGAAGGTTGAGTCAACACGGAGTCCCAGCTGGTTTTGGTGGCAGGGAGGAGGGACTGGTCACAGGAAACCAATGGGAAGTCCCCATCAAGGGAGATGAACCATTCTGCCTCTATCTGGGGCCAGAGTGTGGCTGCACTGGGGAGAGATCATGGAGGCGGGGAGGGAGCGAGAGCAGGAGATGCTCAGAGTATGGACAGAATGGGAGCTTAAGGGAAGGAGCCTGAACCAGCCCTGTGCACAACAGTCACAACATATAGCACACTCAGAAAACAATAAAACCGGCATCAACACTTTTGCATACATTTTGTTGAAATTTACAGAAATCACCAAGACAACCCCAGATTGGCAGCATTGTAGATTCCTAGAAAGCTCGTATGTCCAAGGCCTACTTGTCTAAATACTGAGACATGAATTTTCGTTTTCCTAAACACTTCCCTTGCCATGAATTCCTGCCAACATCATAATGCGAAACCAGCAGCGACAGATGGGCATTTTGGATGGATCCAATACAAAGTGTCCCTGTGACTGCTTAGGATACCTGCATCAATGGACAAGAGGTTCCTGCTTTTGGGGGGGGATTAAGAAAGGGGCCTCTAGAAGTACCACAGTGAAACAGAGAACACTGCTAACGGAAGATTTTGTGGGTGGCTGAATGGGTAAAATAGGTACGTTTAGCACTTTCTAGATTTGCCTAGATCTGAGATCACGAGATGTCACCATTGAATTAAAGCCCATGATTCTTCAGAGTTACCTGGGGCATATCCGGTCTTGGGCTTCCTCCAAAAGATCATTATGATTTTCTACAAACAAATACAGACAGGTCCAGTCACATAAACAGAACATTTGTATGTTAAAATTAAGTATCCAATACAACTAGTGCATGGGCATAATTACCCTTAGTGGGGCAGCAGGATACTCTGAGAGAAATCCTCCTGGAGGCCTCAGGTAGTACCTTGGGATTGTGCCTTGGTTTGCTTTCCTATACCATTGGGCATGAGCTCCCTAATGTGATAGGGCCACATCTCAAGTGTCTGTGTACAGAGTGAAACATCTGTTTTACCACAGATTCTGGGGAACAGCTTACATGCATTCTAAAACCTTACTGGAACAACCTCTCATTCCCTTATAGTATAGTATGAGATGCTCTAGGTGTGAGGGTTTAAGGGAATTTAGACACAAAGACCAGGCTGATGGATGGAATCTGCAAACCCTCACAGCAAAAGGAATCTATTGTGTACAGTCCTTTGTGCTACACAGACATATGAGCCATGCATGGGGAGGGGCGATGCCCAGGCTCAGCTTTGCTTCGAGGAAAACATACAAGGAGGCTGATGGTAGAAGCGTTGACGTGCAATACTCCGACGATGACTCAGTGTAGACAGACAACACAGAGGATACAGACACTGGGGATCGGTGCAGTGAAAGCAGGAAATGACAAATCCAAAGATACAGGTAAGGCTGACAACATCTTTGGACAGGCACAAAAATTCAAGGGATGTTTTTCGGGTCTACAAAGGAGAGCAGTGCAGATAAGGAGAGGCATTTAAAGGAAATCAGGAACAAAGACAGACACCTCTGCATATGCAGCTCAACTGAGAGTGAGTTCGTCACATCTGCCTTGACTCCAATGTCCTAACTTCTGTCAGGAGCCGTAGGCATGGCCGGAGATGAGGAACAAACGGTAGGTCCCTGACTCACCTGATGTCTATGGTGAAAAGTCTATCCTGGGGCCTGACTCAGATCCCTATGTCTAGCGGGCTTCTACACAGCGATGACACATCTCAGCGGAACCAGAGGTTGGATACCAAAAATAGCGGGGCAACTTGGGAGGCCAGTTGGAGCTTTATCACATGGACAGTGGAGGACTCACGAGCTGCTTCCAGAGGAGAACAGATGTCCAGATCTTGGAAAGAGTGAATGTCAGCCCTCCTAGAATTCCCGTGGGGGTCAGACAGGCCAGGAAATGCTGAGGAAATCATATAGCATTCATCCATTGAGTGCCATGGGTTGTCCTGCTCTTCCACCACTGGCAGCTCCCTGCTGAACCTGGTAGGGTGGGGAGATCTGAACATTAAGACAAGAAAGGTGGACCTCCCACCATCCTAACCGTTTTGATGGGCAGCTGGGAATTACACTCATAAAAAAGGGGCACACCAATTTTTGACAGCAACAACTCTGCTCCTGTTTCAGGCGGCAGTGTGGTGCTGTGGGGGCAGTAGATATAGAGAACGGAAGGTGCTCAGGGCAGTGGCCACAGAACTAAGCTTCTGAGCAACAACCTGAACTAGTGTGGAAAGGAAGTCATGACTCACAGCCTGCATGGATAATCCTAAAGGTGACTTCAACACATTTACGTAAATGTTGTCGATACTACCTTCACTGACCAAGTGAACGCGGGTGTTAAAAGGCATCTTCAAAATGGAGACATCTTGTGTCTTCAGTGTCTCTTTCTCTAACTACTGTGACAGGAGGTGTTCTTTTCCTATAATATATCCTCAATGTGGTAACACCAAAGAGTTAGAGGCAGATATGCCTCTCACTCTGGTTTTACCAAAAAGAGAAGAGGGGAATGCGGAGAATCCCTGTGAAGGATTAGTTCACAAAGTTCAACTGACTGCAGGTTATTGAAATGGAGGGGTCAATAAAAGGAACGTAACCGTGTTACACGGTGAAGACATACATCAAAGTTAAAAGAGATACTTTGTAATTGAAGAATGGATGCAATAGATATGTTCGGCCATTTCTATTTTTTCCTCGAGATGCAATCCTTCAGTTTAACCACTGAAATAACAACCCATGATTCATCAGAGTTACCTGGGGCATGCCTGGTCCTGGTCTTCTTCCTCCTCATGGTGGAATTGATTTTCTGTAATTATATAGAGACAGGGCTGGTCATGAATGAGATCCTTCTCGGTACGTTAATAATCCAGGGTCTCATGTTACCCACACACTCAGATACGTTCCATGTGAGAACAGGTTCAGTCAGAAGAATATGTCAGGGTGCCTCCGATATTGTCATGTGATAACTGGCTTGATTTCCCGGCCTGAGCCATTTGGAAAAATTTATTCTATCTAGGAGATTAACATCACAGTCTCCCCTGTCGTCTGTGCAAGCACTTGAACTTCTCTCTTTGACACAGATTCTGGGGAGTCAGCCTCCCTGCATTCTAAAAGGACCGCTGCAGCATTCACCCTTCTCTCGTCAGATAGCGTGGTTGTTGAAGGCTCAGTGGAATTTGTACACTGAGACTGAACAGATGGAATGCAACTACAGACACTGAAATTCAAGTGAGTCTTTGGTGCTACTCAGAACATTGGCCTGATTCATGTGGTGGGAGAATGCCAAGGCACAGCTCTGCTTCTGGAAACACACAATCAAGCTATCAGTAGAGACACTTAGGGTGGGTTTTCAGACAACTGTTTAGGAAGACAAGCCAACCTAAAGGAGACAGAGAATGGGGCTAAGAATAGCAAAACCAGTTAACCCTGGACAAGAATGCCAAGTGACTGCGGCAGGCACAGATTCTTAACGGACCCACCTCCGAGATGAAACATAGAGCTTATTAGAGGTGAAAAGAGACATTTCATCCAAATTAGGTCTGACAGACAGGTTTTATGGTCGTGTTGCTGAGTTGAGTTGAGCTTGTCGTGCCTGCCTTGGCCCAACAACGAAGTGACAGAGAAATCAAGGTAACATGGGCATGCCCTGGGACTAAGAAGAGAGCAAATGTGCCTCGCCCACCTGATGTCTGTGCTTAAAACTCAATCCTAGAGCCCAGTGCAGATCAGTTTGTCTCCACAGGGCCTGCCCACAGGGATGACCTCTCTCGGCACAGAAGAGGTCTGGGGTACAAGGAACAGGAGATCTTTGTGGGTGTCCAGGTGGAGCTTGATCACCTGGACAATGGAGTACTCACTGGTCACTTCCAGAGAGGAACAGACTTCCAGTTCCTCGGGTAGGAAGATGTTGGTGCTCCTGTAAGGCCAGTAGGAGTCAGACAGGTCAGGAAGAACTGAGTATGTCAAGTAGTGTTCATCCTGAGAGTCCCTTGAGACGTCCTGCTGTACCACCTCTACCAGCTGTCTGCTGAGCCTGCAGGGTAGGGACAAGTGAAGATTAACCTAAGAGGGATCTGAAGTCATAAGTCCTGTCAGGCTTTGATGCAAGGCGGAAGGGAGTGGTCAAGAAAGCAAAGAGGGGAAGGACCCATTAAGAAGAGAAACGATTCTTGTTTTCGTGGGACACGTTGTGTTTCACACAGGGGCAGCTGTTCGAAAGGAAAATAAGTGCTCGTGCACGGGCCAAATAGCAAGCTTCTGGCGAAAGAGACTGAATTATCTCTGTGCCGTTCACTTATGACTCATACCACACGAGTCCCACAATGGTGGCCTTTCCCCTTCCATGCAAATGGCATTGAGTTCTGCATGTAGTGGCCAAGCACGGGCAGCTCTGGGGGCAGTGGACTGTCACAGAAATCTCATGCCAGGAAGCCCTCTTTCTCTCAACCTTGTGGCATCATAGAACATGTTTGTCTACTAGCTATGATATTTTAATGTTATGAACACTTGTCCACACGAAATCTAAAGACAGAGAGCAGATGTGCATGGCTCTCTAAAGCACACAAGAATGAGCAAGCACCGTGGTCCCTGTGACATATTCGTTCACCCGGGTCAGCGGACTGTGGCTTACTCAACTCGAGAAGTCATTAAGAAATGGGAAGCAATCCCAGTACAACGGTGAAGACAGAGAACATTGTGAAACTGGTAATTTGTCTTTGAACGCATGGATAATACCGTGCTCGTCAGCACTTTCTGCTTCTCCCCGGGTGCCACTTTTGAATCCCCAGCCCCCGAGTGTCCAGAATTACCTGGGGGCAGCCGGCTCTTGTCTTCCCAGACCCTCCTGATCAGTTCGGTCTTCTGCAAATAATGAAGAGAAAGAATTACGTTAAGCACATTCGCCTTCACAGATGCCCACTCCTATATCCTGCATAGCACAGGACAGACATATAAGCACAGCAATACCAGGCAACTGTGAGTGTAAACATCCAGGAGCGCTTAGGTAAGGCCTCGCGGGCAAAAATTGGGATGGTACTCTTGAGTCATTAAACCAATATCCCTGATAAAACAAGCCATCCTCATAGCATCCTAAATCTTGAGTCTAGGCAAACAAACCGATTCTGTTTCTCAGAGATCCTGGGCGAACTCCCTGGCTGGTTCCTAGACAGTTGCTGCAATATTGAGGCTTTTTCCATCTGAAATTCCAACAGGTGAATGGTTTAGAGGAATCAGCCATGCAGATTAAACCAATGAATGGATTCTACACGCCATCAAATCAGAACAATCTTGAAAGCTACAAAGAAACAGGGGACACTCATGGGGTAGGGAAGTTTCAGGACCCTGCATTGCTCCAGAGAAACATACACTGTCCCAAAGCAGTGGTCCAGTTCGGGTTCTCAGCTGACTTGAGATGAGATAAGACAAATGAAGACATAGACGAAGTGAAGAGCGTGAACCAGGGGAGTGCCATCTCCAGAGATATAGAAAAGGCTGCCAACAGCCTTGGCAGGCACCCAAATTCAGGGGCATGTTTCAAGAATGGAAATTAGAGCCTTGCAAGAGAGGACACGAGCTGAATTCATAATTAGGAGGTCTGGCAGTGACCTCGTGGGCCTGGGATGGAGAGGTGTATGAGTCTGGCAGGGTGTGAGGAACAAGGAATATGGACACCACCTGGGGGACCACGTGGAGTTATAGCCCCTTTGGAATGGGAGCATTCATAGGCCATATCCAGAGTAGACCCAAATTCAGGTTCATCAAACAGGAATTTGCCATCACGGTAAGACTGGCCACTGTCACGCCTTTCTTGCACTTTTGAAGGAGCCAAAACACATTCATCCACTGTGTCCTGTAGGAATTCCTTCTTTTCAACATCCTGGGGCTCCATGCTATGCCGGGGGAGACAACAATGATAGAAGATCAAACCAGGAGGATCAGACACCATGGCTTCCTAGCTGGGGTTGATGGGTGTGATAGCGAGTGGTCCCAGAAAGCAATGTGCCTGTCCCCTTGGAGGGAAAACACTATCCCCCTATATAAGGAGCAGAGTGTGGCCTCCGATATGAGGAGCAGTGGGAGACAGAGCAGGAGATATTCTGTGCACTGGCCTCATAACCAGGTGACGGAGGAGGTGACTAAAACATCCCTGTCATACTCATGTCATAATTATGACTCCCAGCACACAGAGTTTATCAAAACAAGTGGCTTCAACCCTTCTGCATACGTTGCATTGACTTGTACATGCAGTGTCCAAGGGACTAAATATCCTGAGGCCTTACTGCCTCTCAGACATTCTGACTCCAAGGAATATTTTCTCAATATTTTGATGGGACATGCATTTATTCTTCAATTTCCTCTCTTGCTATCCAAAATCCTCCAACATGATGATGTCAAACAGACACAAAATTAATACACATCTCACTTTGGTTTTAACCACACAGGAGAAAACAGCTGATTACCGGAATCCCTGGGTTTGCTCAATTCATGTGTGTCCACTCTCTGTAGGTTATTCAACATGAAAGGGAGTAAGAAAGTGACACCTACACAACTACCACATGAAAATAGATGACATGGTTAAAGGGCATATTCTGCTATTGACTGAATGGATGAAATAGTTCTAGGCAGCACTTTCTCTCTATCCCTGGATGTGAGCCTGCGAGGTGAGTCGGGACCCGGACCGTGGGCGACAAGGAGAAGTGACAGAGAGGCTCAAGGGGGAAGACGGTAAGTAGGTCCCGTTCAAAGGCCCTTGTTGGGCTGTGCATCCCCGAACACTCACTGAGCTCTTTCTCGGGGGCCTCTCCCTGGTGCCACCGAGCTGCTGCTTATGTCTCCGCCACGTGGGAACGGCGCCTCCCCAATTCTCCGGTAGTTCGGCGCCTGACAGAGGAGTCCCGGGGCCCCAGGCTCCAGGAAGGGACACTGAGTGTGGGAGGGTAAGGAAGACACGACCCAGGGGAGGGTGGAAAAGCTCAGACGTCAGGAAAAATGAGCAGAGGCGGATTCTGATGAGCAGGAAGCTGGGAACGAGGCCCCAGGGATGAGGGGAGATGACGAACTAGACGGAGGATCAGAGGAGAGAGTGACGTGTGCACTTTGTGTAGGAAAGTGGCCCCTTATTTGTTTAGAAAAGGGAAAAAACAGAAATAAGCCGGAGACCAGTATTTCTATTGTGAATGTGAGCGCCAAACAGAGAAGATGGGCTTGGAGATGCTGACGGAGAGAAAACCGGGCACAGGAGCTTTCCTGAGAAAGCCAGTGGAGATGGGGTCCGGGGAAGTGGGGCCAGTAGGAACCGCTCCACCCCCATGAATCATGCCCTGACACCATTTTCCAAGTGTGCAAGCACCACAGAGACCCCAAAATTAGACATGACAAATTCATAGATGTTATCAAGCAATTGTTGTTGAATCAGCCCCCCTAGAAACGACGTGGTTTCATGCTCCCAGCACTGATGGAACGGAGATACCATCTGCACAGGTTCTGATGAGGGGACCGAGGGGACAATACGTAAGAAGATGACTAAGTTAAACAGCCAGGAAGTCGCAAGCCCAGGCCCTGGGACACAGCTGCCACTAAACACAGGCTCTTGCTCACCTCGCTGTGTTGGAGCATCGTGGGGTTCGACCTCACCCCACTGCGGCCTCCAGCCATGAGCCGGTGATGACCAATGCGGGGACCAGAACGGCCTACTCCTGTCCCCACTCACCTTGGAAGGGCGGCCATTGGTTCCCAGGACCCAACTCGGCGTCCAGGCTCCCGAGGGTGCAGGAGAGGCCGAGCCTGGCTCTGTTGTCACCACAATCCAACTGCTGGTCCAACTGCAGTGGCAGAATATTGGCCACCTGGGTGCTTGGCTGTGTCCGTGCTCCTGAAGTCTGCACCTCTGCCCTTTGGAAAGTCCAGTTTCCGCTTGATGGCCCTTGGTGACAGGGAGCCTGCATCGGAGCTGAAGCAAGAAGAGATCTCAATGGGCTCAATCCCCGGGCTCCTTAGCTGAGCACTCCCAGACCACCCATGTCTGATGTCCCCGTCTGCCTTTAAGACCACACTGTGAGCAAGCACAAAGGCACACATGATATGTATGAAGGAGATGTCACCATTATGTCCCAGCCTGGGGATGCTGGGATGGCAGGTTCCAAGCCAGCAAAGTCCCTGAGGTGAAAATACCCCCTTGACGCCACCGGGCCTTTGGATGGGCACATGAGTTCATGCCTATCATTCAGTTAGTAGTAACCTTGGTCCTACAGCCTAGGGAGAAGATCCTAGAGAGGCCTCAGGGCATGTGGAGAAGGAGTTGTCGGTTGTTTCCCCCTCAAGAAAACGAACAGGGAAACAAGTTCGACCTCCAGGCTTCAGGTACCACTAGAGAAGGGAGTTGCGAAGGGTACCTCTAGATGCTTTAGGTACCACTAGAGACGGGACCACGGACCAAGTTATGGGAACATTTCACAGCTCTGGAGCCTTTTGAGGTTTCTTATCTGCAATATCTGATTGCTTTCCCCCCACCCACACATCTGTATGCGATATATTCTATTGCCATTGGAGGAGGGGCTAAGAGCTCTGAGTAACGTAGCAGCGGTCTGAGTCCCTTTGGAAACTTCCAGGCCAGAAGTACTACAGGATCAGACTTGTGGGTCTTCAGGGAGGGCATACAGCACCCAGTCCTCGCATCACACACCCCTCAGTGAGGTGTGGACCGCACTCCGTAATCAAACCCGCTCAGATTGCTACTGTGAAGGGAGTCCGTGTTCTCAGAAAGGGGGCTAACCAGAGACGTGCCACAGCCTCTCGCCAGAGCAGGTCAGCCTCAGCGGGGCCTGGCGGCTCCCTGCCATGATTCCTGGTCCCTTGTGTGCATCTCATTCTCCCTAATCTTTTCATCTGTCACTACAAACGATTCCATGAGTCTGTGACTGTTTAGCCTCCCTGGCAACGCCCTGTATCTCCTCTCACCGTGCGTTCTCCCACCTCCTTCTATCTGCTCTTTCCTGCCAGCGCTAGCAACGCCCCCAAGTCCTGTCCTCCCAAACGCCCACCGTGCTGGGGAGCGCTCAGTCCCCTCTCTGCTGCACACACTCTCCACTCCTCACCCTGCCTCTGGGGTCGCTTGGTCCTCTGGTCCCTCTCTGTCCTCCAGAATCACTTCTCCCCACGCCACACCAGGTGCCTCCCCAGCTCCCACGGCTTCTGCCCCAAGCACGTCTCTCAGATGGGTAGGCCTTCCATCATTCCTCGAGGCACACTGTCACCAGTCATTGTTAAGCACAATTTAGGACATGTCATATGACTTTATGATACTTCCTACTGGGGGAAAGGCTAAATCATCTGCAATTAGCAAATCTGGTTGGAGAAGGAGTTGTCAAAACCAGGTTCCCCATTCTCAAATGATATCTTGAATGAAGGTCTAAGTGTGCTTAAAGTTATGACTCCTAATTTCCTCACGTTCTTTTATGGCTCTTTTCTCAACTACCAGGGTTCATTTAATCTACTCAAACAATGTGCTTTGCACATGCAGAAGAAAGGGAAAATATTTTATCAAACTCTGAAGGACCGTCCACTATTTTTAGTTTGGCTAGTGGGGAAAAGCCCTGGATGAAACCTAAGGTTGGCACTTCCATGAGATTGGCCTGTTTCTACAAGGGTTCTCCCTGTGCAGGCAGGATGGGCCTGAGTAGCCCTCCTGCGGCCCTGTTGCTGGAATCACAGCCTATGCACACTGATCACACGCTGCCGTCAGAACCCCTACCCTGGACGGGCCGTGTATAATATAGACGCTGCATTCACTCATCTCAGCCCATCCACGTGGCTGAAAGTTGCCCCCAAAGTCCAGGGTGAATGGAAGGCCGTATCATACACACCTGCCTTCTGAGACATGTGTCTGAACCTTTCTCATCCCACTACCCATGGGAACACACACTTGGCCGTCAGCATCTCTGAGGGAATGTGCAGCCTTACAAGGGTGACAGGCAGCCAAGTGAGGAGCCTCCATGGGACCCCTTCTGAAAACAGAAAAGCCTGGGGACCTCTCAGCCCTGATTGCTTTGGGATGGAGAGCCTCTTTGAGACCTTGATCTCGCAGAGGGGCTGGACGAGCCGCTGGCTCTGCTTACACCACAGAGTGACACACAGGGTAGGGGTTGGCAGATGCATGGCTGAGTCACAGGGGTCTTTGGGACAGTCTTGCAACATTTTTGTTTACATTCACAACTGTTTCAAATAATTTGGTACAAAAGCAGAGATGAAAGTGTGAGCTCCATCCCCACCTACTCCCTGACAGGACTGAGTTGAGATCAATGGACAGCCTGATCTGGTGAGTCTGATGTCCCACTACCCACTGGCCAGAAGTCTTGGGCAAGTGACGTGACCTTGCTGAGGCTCAGCAACCTCAGCTGTCACAGGAGATGCCACATGGACTCGAGAGTGTCCCTGTGAGGACCCGATGCTTCCAGAGAAATAGAGCTGCTGCTGAGTGGGCACGGGAAGGGTCATGGTAGAGCACAAGAGTAAATAACTCTGTGTTTCATTTCTGCTTCCTGAATTGCTGTAACCCCTAGGAAGCCTTGGCTTCCTTACCCCTCGGGGAGGGATAGGAAACAGGGGAGAAAGTGGACCTAGTGTGGAAAGGCTGTTACTGACCAAATAAGGTGAGGGACAAATCGTTTCACGGCCAATTTCACTATACAACATTGACAGGGCAAGGAACATCTTATACTCCTTGCTGCTCCTTCAAAGTGATTTGATGAGCAAAGAAAGACTCCTAACGATGCCAATGCTTCTCCCAGAAGGGAAGGCCAAAAAATACCCTGAATGGGAAGAAAGGGAAATTGGGTTTTAGCCTGCACTCCTGTGAGAGTGTGGCCCCAAAGGGGTCTGGCTCAGCAGGCAGCATTTTCTGAAGAATCTGGAGAGGGGAACAACTCTGCTTTGCTCCTGAATGAGGCCACGCCCACGTCAGGTGCACGGGCCTTTGATCATTGATAGGACATTATGCCACTGAGCAGACACTTGACTGAAAACATATCCACATGGGGGAAAAGTCACTGACGCTGCAGGAAGGGTAAAAAGCACGCCATCCGTGGAGGATGGAAAACCGGGGCTAGGGCTCTGGCTTCACTGAAACCATGGTGTACAGACAGGATTCGAGGCTGAGGATTTTCGATCTATATGCTCCAGAGGAACGTAGGCACCCCAGGAGCAAAAACTTTAAAATCAGCAACAAATGCTGATTTCCGATGCTACAAATATGGAGCTGACTGGAAACCTGTGTGGAGAGCCAGAGACTTTGCAGGAAGCACACAGGAAATATAACTGGCAACAGAATTTCATGGGTAGCACAGAATTCTTCTTGCAAGAAATAAAAAGAGGTCTGTGACCCAGATGTCTCCAGGTGAGATAGTGGTGGCTGAGTTTTTGCCCTTTTCCCTCCATTTCTCCTCTCCAACCTGACTTGGTACCAACAGCCTGCACTTGTGAGGGGGCCGGGTGACAGAGGGTAGTCTGAGACAGAAGGAAAGGAAATTTGTCTGATTCAAAACACACTTTTTTTTTTTTTGAAGTAGGCTCCACAACCAGTGTGGAGCTTAACCTGGGGCTTGAACTCACAACCCTGAGATGAAGATCTGAGTGGACATCAAGAGCTGGATGCATAACCAACTGAAACACCCAGGTGTCCCAGTGTTTTCAAAATTAACTCCAAGGGCAAAGTTCAAACCAGTTTGAGTCTACAGGGCCTGTTGCCACGGGTGCATGTCTCAGCCTATTTAGGTTGTTGGATACAGAGAAGACAGGCTTCCTTGGAGCCCCCGCCCCAGGAACCTTGTGCCCCTCACGTGGGAGTACTTACCATCTACATCCAGACCCAAGAAAGTTTCCAGAGTATCAAATATGGATGAGGCACTTGTATACGGCCTCCAGGTGTCTGGCAGGTCATGGCCAACTGAAGAAGTCAAACAACATTCGTCCAGTGAGTCCTGTGGGACTTCATTCTCTTCTGCTACTGGCAGCTCCCTGGGGAACCTGGTGTTACAGGGAGGACAGGAGATGCAACGAGAAGGTTGAGTCAACACGGAGTCCCAGCTGGTTTTGGTGGCAGGGAGGAGGGACTGGTCACAGGAAACCAATGGGAAGTCCCCATCAAGGGAGATGAACCATTCTGCCTCTATCTGGGGCCAGAGTGTGGCTGCACTGGGGAGAGATCACGGAGGCGGGGAGGGAGCGAGAGCAGGAGGTGCTCAGAGCATGGACAGAATGGGAGCTTAAGGGAAGGAGCCTGAACCAGCCCTGTGCACAACAGTCACAACACATAGCACACTCAGAAAACAATAAAACCGGCATCAACACTTTTGCATACATTTTGTTGAAATTTACAGAAATCACCAAGACAACCCCAGATTGGCAGCATTGTAGATTCCTAGAAAGCTCGTATGTCCAAGGCCTACTTGTCTAAATACTGAGACATGAATTTTCGTTTTCCTAAACACTTCCCTTGCCATGAATTCCTGCCATCATCATAATGCGAAACCAGCAGCGACAGATGGGCATTTTGGATGGATCCAATACAAAGTGTCCCTGTGACTGCTTAGGATACCTGCATCAATGGACAAGAGGTTCCTGCTTTTGGGGGGGGATTAAGAAAGGGGCCTCTAGAAGTACCACAGTGAAACAGAGAACACTGCTAACGGAAGATTTTGTGGGTGGCTGAATGGGTAAAATAGGTACGTTTAGCACTTTCTAGATTTGCCTAGATCTGAGATCACGAGATGTCACCATTGAATTAAAGCCCATGATTCTTCAGAGTTACCTGGGGCATATCCGGTCTTGGTCTTCCTCCAAAAGATCATTATGATTTTCTACAAACAAATACAGACCGGTCCAGTCACATAAACAGAACATTTGTACGTTAAAATTAAGTATCCAATACAACTAGTGCATGGGCATAATTACCCTTAGTGGGGCAGCAGGATACTCTGAGAGAAATCCTCCTGGAGGCCTCAGGTAGTACCTTGGGATTGTGCCTTGGTTTTCTTTCCTATACCATTGGGCATGAGCTCCCTAATGTGATAGGGCCACATCTCAAGTGTCTGTGTACAGAGTGAAACATCTGTTTTACCACAGATTCTGGGGAACAGCTTACATGCATTCTAAAACCTTACTGGAACAACCTCTCATTCCCTTATAGTATAGTATGAGATGCTCTAGGTGTGAGGGTTTAAGGGAATTTAGACACAAAGACCAGGCTGATGGATGGAATCTGCAAACCCTCACAGCAAAAGGAATCTATTGTGTACAGTCCTTTGTGCTACACAGACATATGAGCCATGCATGGGGAGGGGCGATGCCCAGGCTCAGCTTTGCTTCGAGGAAAACATACAAGGAGGCTGATGGTAGAAGCGTTGACGTGCAATACTCCGACGATGACTCAGTGTAGACAGACAACACAGAGGATACAGACACTGGGGATCGGTGCAGTGAAAGCAGGGAAATGACAAATCCAAAGATACAGGTAAGGCTGACAACATCTTTGGACAGGCACAAAAATTCAAGGGATGTTTTTCGGGTCTACAAAGGAGAGCAGTGCAGATGAGGAGAGGCATTTAAAGGAAATCAGGAACAAAGACAGACACCTCTGCATATGCAGCTCAACTGAGAGTGAGTTCGTCACATCTGCCTTGACTCCAATGTCCTAACTTCTGTCAGGAGCCGTAAGCATGGCCGGAGATGCGGAACAAACGGTAGGTCCCTGACTCACCTGATGTCTATGGTGAAAAGTCTATCCTTGGGCCTGACTCAGATCCCTATGTCTAGCGGGCTTCTACACAGCGATGACACATCTCAGCGGAACCAGAGGTTGGATACCAAAAATAGCGGGGCAACTTGGGAGGCCAGTTGGAGCTTTATCACATGGACAGTGGAGGACTCACGAGCGGCTTCCAGAGGAGAACAGATGTCCAGATCTTGGAAAGAGTGAATGTCAGCCCTCCTAGAATTCCCGTGGGGGTCAGACAGGCCAGGAAATGCTGAGGAAATCATACAGCATTCATCCATTGAGTCCCATGGGTTGTCCTGCACTTCCACCACTGGCAGCTCCCTGCTGAACCTGGTAGGGTGGGGAGATCTGAATATTAAGACAAGAAAGGTGGACCTCCCACCATCCTAACCGTTTTGATGGGCAGCTGGGAATTACACTCATAAAAAAGGGGCACACCAATTTTTGACAGCAACAACTCTGCTCCTGTTTCAGGCGGCAGTGTGGTGCTGTGGGGGCAGTAGATATAGAGAACGGAAGGTGCTCAGGGCAGTGGCCACAGAACTAAGCTTCTGAGCAACAACCTGAACTAGTGTGGAAGTCATGACTCACAGCCTGCATGGATAATCCTAAAGGTGACTTCAACACATTTACGTAAATGTTGTCGATACTACCTTCACTGACCAAGTGAACGCGGGTGTTAAAAGGCATCTTCAAAATGGAGACATCTTGTGTCTTCAGTGTCTCTTTCTCTAACTACTGTGACAGGAGGTGTTCTTTTCCTATAATATATCCTCAATGTGGTAACACCAAAGAGTTAGAGGCAGATATGCCTCTCACTCTGGTTTTACCAAAGAGAGAAGAGGGGAATGCGGAGAATCCCTGTGAAGGATTAGTTCACAAAGTTCAACTGACTGCAGGTTATTGAAATGGAGGGGTCAATAAAAGGAACGTAACCGTGTTACACGGTGAAGACATACATCAAAGTTAAAAGAGATACTTTGTAATTGAAGAATGGATGCAATAGATATGTTCGGCCATTTCTATTTTTTCCTCGAGATGCAATCCTTCAGTTTAACCACTGAAATAACAACCCATGATTCATCAGAGTTACCTGGGGCATGCCTGGTCCTGGTCTTCTTCCTCCTCATGGTGGAATTGATTTTCTGTAATTATATAGAGACAGGGCTGGTCATGAATGAGATCCTTCTCGGTACGTTAATAATCCAGGGTCTCATGTTACCCACACACTCAGATACGTTCAATGTGAGAACAGGTTCAGTCAGAAGAATATGTCAGGGTGCCTCCGATATTGTCATGTGATAACTGGCTTGATTTCCGGCCTGAGCCATTTGGAAAAATTTATTCTATCTAGGAGATTAACATCACAGTCTCCCCTGTCGTCTGTGCAAGCACTTGAACTTCTCTCTTTGACACAGATTCTGGGGAGCCAGCCTCCCTGCATTCTAAAAGGATCGCTGCAGCATTCACCCTTCTCTCGTCAGATAGCCTGGTTGTTGAAGGCTCCGTGGAATTTGTACACTGAGACTGAACAGATGGAATGCAACTACAGACACTGAAATTCAAGTGAGTCTTTGGTGCTACTCAGAACATTGGCCTGATTCATGTGGTGGGAGAATGCCAAGGCACAGCTCTGCTTCTGGAAACACACAATCAAGCTATCAGTAGAGACACTTAGGGTGGGTTTTCAGACAACTGTTTAGGAAGACAAGCCAACCTAAAGGAGACAGAGAATGGGGCTAAGAATAGCAAAACCAGTTAACCCTGGACAAGAATGCCAAGTGACTGCGGCAGGCACAGATTCTTAACGGACCCACCTCCGAGATGAAACATAGAGCTTATTAGAGGTGAAAAGAGACATTTCATCCAAATTAGGTCTGACAGACAGGTTTTATGGTCGTGTTGCTGAGGTGAGTTGAGCTTGTCGTGCCTGCCTTGGCCCAACAACGAAGTGACAGAGAATTCAAGGTAACATGGGCATGCCCTGGGACTAAGAAGAGAGCAAATGTGCCTCGCCCACCTGATGTCTGTGCTTAAAACTCAATCCTAGAGCCCAGTGCAGATCAGTTTGTCTCTACAGGGCCTGCCCACAGGGATGACCTCTCTCGGCACAGCAGAGGTCTGGGGTACAAAGAACAGGAGATCTTTGTGGGTGTCCAGGTGGAGCTTGATCACCTGGACAATGGAGTACTCACTGGTCACTTCCAGAGAGGAACAGACTTCCAGTTCCTCGGGTAGGAAGATGTTGGTGCTCCTGTAAGGCCAGTAGGAGTCAGACAGGTCGGGAAGAACTGAGTATGTCAAGTAGTGTTCATCCTGAGAGTCCCTTGAGACGTCCTGCTGTACCACCTCTACCAGCTGTTTGCTGAGCCTGCAGGGTAGGGACAAGTGAAGATTAACCTAAGAGGGATCTGAAGTCATAAGTATTGTCAGGCTTTGATGCAAGGCGGAAGGGAGTGGTCAAGAAAGCAAAGAGGGGAAGGACCCATTAAGAAGAGAAACGATTCTTGTTTTCGTGGGACACGTTGTGTTTCACACAGGGGCAGCTGTTCGAAAGGAAAATAAGTGCTCGTGCATGGGCCAAATAGCAAGCTTCTGGCGAAAGAGACTGAATTATCTCTGTGCCGTCCACTTATGACTCATACCACACGAGTCCCACAATGGTGGCCTTTCCCCTTCCATGCAAATGGCATTGAGTTCTGCATGTAGTGGCCAAGCACGGGCAGCTCTGGGGGCAGTGGAGTGTCACAGAAATCTCATGCCACGAAGCCCTCTTTCTCTCAACCTTGTGGCATCATAGAACATGTTTGTCTACTTGCTATGATATTTTAATGTTATGAACACATGTCAAAAAGCGAAATCTAAAGACAGAGAGCAGATGTGCATGGCTCTCTAAAGCACACAAGAATGAGCAAGCACCGTGGTCCCTGTGACATATTCGTTCACCCGGGTCAGCGGACTGTGGCTTACTCAACTCGAGAAGTCATTAAGAAATGGGAAGCAATCCCAGTACAACGGTGAAGACAGAGAACATTGTGAAACTGGTAATTTGTCCTTGACCGCATGGATAATACCGTGCTCGTCAGCACTTTCTGCTTCTCCCCGGGTGCCACTTTTGAATCCCCAGACCCCGAGTGTCCAGAGTTACCTGGGGGCAGCCGGCTCTTGTCTTCCCAGACCCTCCTGATCAGTTCGGTCTTCTGCAAATAATGAAGAGAAAGAATTACGTTAAGCACATTCGCCTTCACAGATGCCCACTCCTATATCCTGCATAGCACAGGACAGACATATAAGCACAGCAATACCAGGCAACTGTGAGTGTAAACATCCAGGAGCGCTTAGGTAAGGCCTCGCAGGCAAAAATTGGGATGGTACTCTTGAGTTATTAAACCAATATCCCTGATAAAACAAGCCATCCTCATAGCATCCTAAATCTTGAGTCTAGGCAAAGAAACCGATTCTGTTTCTCAGAGATCCTAGGGGAACTCCCTGGCTGCTTCCTAGACATTTGCTGCAATATTGAGGCTTTTTCCATCTGAAATTCCAACAGGTGAATGGTTTAGAGGAATCAGCCATGCAGATTAAACCAATGAATGGATTCTACACGCCATCAAATCAGAACAATCTTGAAAGCTACAAAGAAACAGGGGCCATTCATGGGGTAGGGAAGTTTCAGGACCCTGCATTGCTCCAGAGAAACATACACTGTCCCATAGCAGTGGTCCAGTTCGGGTTCTCAGCTGACTTGAGATGAGATAAGACAAATGAAGACACAGACGAAGTGAAGAGCGTGAACCAGGGGAGTGCTATCTCCAGAGATACAGAAAAGGCTGCCAACAGCCTTGGCAGGCATCCAAATTCAGGGGCATGTTTCAAGAATGGAAATTAGAGCCTTGCAAGAGAGGACACGAGCTGAATTCATAATTAGGAGGTCTGGCAGTGACCTCGTGGGCCTGGGCTGGAGAGGTGTATGAGTCTGGCAGGGTGTGAGGAACAAGGAATATGGACACCACCTGGGGGACCACGTGGAGTTATAGCCCCTTTGGAATGGGAGCATTCATAGGCCATATCCAGAGTAGACCCAATTTCAGGTTCATCAAACAGGAATTTGCCATCACGGTAAGACTGGCCGCTGTCACGCCTTTCTTGCTCAGTTGAAGGAGCGAAAACACATTCATCCACTGTGTCCTGTAGGAATTCCTTCTTTTCAACATCCTGGGGCTCCATGCTATGCCGGGGGAGACAACAATGATAGAAGATCAAACCAGGAGGATCAGACACCATGGCTTCCTAGCTGGTGTTGATGGGTGTGATAGCGAGTGGTCCCAGAAAGCAATGGGGCTGTCCCCTTGGAGGGAAAAACTATCCCCCTATATAAGGAGCAGAGTGTGGCCTCCGATATGAGGAGCAGTGGGAGACAGAACAGGAGATATTCTGTGCACTGGCCTCACAACCAGGTGACGGAGGAGGAGACTAAAACATCCCTGTCATACTCATGTCATAATTATGACTCCCAACACACAGAGGTTATCAAAACAAGTGGCTTCAACCCTTCTGCATACGTTGCATTGACTTGTACATGCAGTGTCCAAGGGACTAAATATCCTGAGGCCTTACTGCCTCTCAGACATTCTGACTCCAAGGAATATTTTCTCAATATTCTGATGGGACATGCATTTATTCTTCAACTTCCTCTCTTGCTATCCAAACTCCTCCAACATGATGATGTCAAACAGACACAAAGTTAATACGCATCTCACTTTGGTTTTAACCACACAGGAGACAACAGCTGATTACCGGAATCCCTGGCTTTGGTCAATTCATGTGTGTCCACTCTCTGTAGGTTATTCAACATGAAAGGGAGTAAGAAAGTGACACCTACACAACTACCACATGAAAATAGATGACATGGTTAAAGGCCATATTCTGCTATTGACTGAATGGATGGAATACTTCTAGGCAGCACTTTCTCTCTATCCCCGATGTGAGGTCTCCAGAGGTCACCAGGAAAATTCGTAGTCCACAGTCTTCACACTTACCTGGGGCACATTGGCTGTTGTCCATTTCTTTCCCTTCTATCATCTTGACTTTCTGAAAATCAGTTCCAAGACAGCAGGTGACACTAAGGAAATCATACTTCCCATATTACCAACACAGTGACCACCCACACTGCAAGGACATTAAGATTCTCAGGGCAAGACCCTAGTGCTCTGGCAGGGATATTCCAGGATGGCCAAGGTTAAGTCTTACGAGCAGTGCACAGGACTGCTCCCTAACCTGCTGCAGAAATTCACTTTCTTCTCCCCCACAAATTATCCCAATATCCTCCTCTGATGGGAGTCTGTAAAAAGAGTTCCGAATATATTTTCCCCAGAGGTCCTGCGGAGGAGTCCAAGCACTTTCTTGAAGTGTTGCTGCAAAATGGGGTTATTCCATGACATACCATGGCTCTTGATGCTTCCCAGGAATTTATTCTTGAAACTAGACTAATGAATCAACTGTAGAAAACCTCAAATCAAAAAGAATCTTTGGTGTTCTACCGACACAAAAGCCATTTGGTCTGAGTGATGCCAGAGCCCAGCTTGGCTTCATAGGAACATCCAGGCAAGGTAATGACACAGTTGTTTTCAGATGACCACTTGGCTAAGTTGAACCCACATAGAGAAGATTGTGCCTGGGCCTGAGAGCAGTGAAACCAGGGAAAGCACCTTTCCTTGATATGCAGGTATGTGAGCCAAAAACATTGGACAGGTCTAGGCCCTCGAGAGATATTGATCCTAAAAAGAAAGTGTCATTGCATGGAACAAAAGACAGTTGATCCACGTAGGGTATCTGACAAGACTTTGTGGATGTCCTACTGAGGTGGGTAGAGCTTGTCACCCATGACATAGGTTCAATGGCCTGACACGGGGGCCAGGTTGACAGAGGCATGGCCGCTGCCTAGGATGGTTGAAGGCTCCCTGACCCACCTGATGTCTGTGTCTCCACATCCATTATGTCCTGATTTAAAGCAAAGTGTGTCTGTAACGCCCGTGTATAGAGATGACCTTCCTCAGTGTAGACAAGGTGTGCAGAACAAACAACATGGACACTACCTGGGGGACCACGTGACGTTTCATCCCCTTGGGTGTGGGAGCATTCACAGGCGAAATCCAGAGCAGAGCCGAATTCCTGTTCATCTAATGGGAATTCGCCAGCACTGTAGGACTGGTCGTTGTCACACTCTTCTTGCAGAGTTGAAGGAGTCAAAACAAACTCATCCACTGTGTCCTGTAGGGCTTCCTTCTTTTCAACTTGCTGCTGCTCCATGCTGTGCCGGGTAGGACAGGAATGACAAGAGATCAAACCAGGAGGATCAGACACTGTGGCTTCCTAGCTGGTTGGATGGGAGTTATATGGAGTGGTCACAAGAGGCACAGGGCACCGGCTGGAGAGGGAACAAGCACACCAACCTATAAGAGGCAGAGTGTGGCTGCCCGGGGCTGGGAGAGCAGGAGCTGATCCTCAGAGCACTGGCCACAGAAGCACTGACTAGGAATGAGACTCCACCCTCCCAGCAGGATGCGGTCACAACAAGAAGCACAGTGGAGACCAGACCAGGGGCAACCACCACGGGCCTGAGTCAGGATGATTTTTACATAGATTGGTCAATTACTTACAGCTCTGGAGTACCTGCAGACTGCAGAAATGTGTGCCTTCTAGGCACTTTGTCATTAATAGTGTCACATGACACCCCAAGTTTTTGGAGTTTGGTTAGGTACTTCTCTTGGTTTTAATTTTGCTAGTTGTCTGTTTACCAATTCCTTGGTGAGTTACCTTCCTACCAAGGACCTTAGAGAACTGTGTAGGAAGTAGATATGCATCTCCTCCCGGTGTCCATTTACAGGAAAGAATGGGTATTTTTGTCCCCACGGGGAATCCTAAGGCTGGTGAATTCATCTCGGTCTTACAACACCACAGAGACAACAGGCAACCAAGCCAAAACGGCCATCCTTTGGGGACCATCTGCAGTTTTGCTTAACCTTGCATCTGACATCTGTCACTCTCTTGACCTCACTTACTTTACTTTCTGAGACCCTGTCCATTTTGACCCACACATTATTGGTTCCAGAATTTTCATTGTCACCTGGGAGTGAGGGTTCCTTGTTCTTCTTCATCCTCCTCATCCTCATAATTTTCTGCAAATAAATTCAGAAATGTCCCATCAGCTATTTCCCACATCACCACTATAAACACAGCGGCTTCTATGTCCCTGGAGACCTAAGGGTCTATGAATGACTAGGTATTCTACTGAGTTTAGGGCACTGTCTTTAAGAACTGCTGTGGCATGGATTTCTGATGCGTCAGGCAGTGTGTCTCTGATTCTGAGGATCAGCATCACTGAACCTGGGCAACACGTTCTACCGGCTCTTGTTGTCCATATCAGGGAATGCTTGTCAGCTTCATTTCTGCACCGTGTCTTGCAGAGTGCCACAGGTCCCACCATAGCCACAGACTCTCTGTGGGTTCACAGCTCTCACATAGAGCCGCCTCCTTGCCCTCACGACAGGACAACCACCCTGTCCCACATCCCTCCACCGGGGACTTCAAGGGCCCCCACGTGGGCTTCAGTGTTATCAAGGGGACATCCGTCTACGAAAAGCGGTCCCGTCTAAACAGCACTCCCACCTCCAAGTCCTACTGCATCAAGGACCTCATCCAACTCCACACAGTCAGGAGCATTATTTTTTCCTGACATGCATTCATGAATTTTCCCTATCTGATCACTACAGTATCAACAGGTTATTTGATATACTTTCCAGATGAGGAGACAGATATGGAGAAAGTAAAACTCACTTTCTCACCCACAATTAATACAGACCACGCTGACTCTGGGAACCTCCCACTTAGTGCAGGGATCCTTGCACACTAACAAGCATCCTCCTGTCACATTTTGCTCTCTGGCTCAAAGACTGGTGGAGGCTGCCTCCCGCTCCAAAGGCTGCATTCCCTCAGGGAGGAAGCAGACACGTGGAGCACTATTACCTCCACACTGTGCATTTCTGCTCTCTGTTACCACCTTCCACTCCTGGTTCTCTCATGGCCCCACTTGCTATAGGGAATCCAGGAGGGCTGCTGCACACGGCGTGAGGCCAGGCGGGGAGTCTCTTGTGAGCCCAGGGCCTTGGCGCAGCTCCGGGCATCAGGGCCGGTGGCCGCCTTACCTGGGCTGAGCTTTCGGGCAAGGCACTTGGCCAGCCTGCGCCCCTCAGCCAGTTGCTCTTGGAAGCCCTGCCCTTGGGAATGCTCAGGGTCATCATGGGTGAGGAGGTCCTCGAGGAGGTTATTGAGCAGTTGGGAAACGTCTTTCCCTTTCCGTAACTTCTGATACAAACGGGTCAGCTCTTTAGCCTGGTCTTTAATGAGGGTATGACATAGCCTAAGGCAGGGCAGAGAGAAAATTTTAAAATGCAAAGAGTTGAACAACAGACAATAAGATCTTTCGTGATGATTTCTGGCAGAATTTCCCCAAAGGAGCCGTGAACCCTGCACATCCCTTACACCTTTTCCTTCTGTAAACAGAGCCAGGGGTTCTCCTAAGCACACGCCAGAGAGATGTCCCTTCAGCTGCTAACTTCGGGGACACCCGTTTCCCTGGAAAACTACACACAGCGCGGCGTGCAGTGAAAGGACACAGCGCCAGACGCAGAAGCATGTCCAGTAGAGCTGGTGTGAACTGGTGAGCTCAGGAGAATGGCAGGCTCAAGCTGTGGTCAGCCAGGTCATGACTCTGTGAAAGGTAAGTGAGGTGGTGATCTCGCAACACTGTGAATGTGCTAAAAGCCACGAATTGTTCCCTTGAACTTGGGGACTTTGATATTTTTTTCCAGAGAGAGAGCGAGACTTTGAGTCATTGGAGTCCATCATTTACCAATCACTGTTGTCTTAGTTGTTTTAGAAATATTTGGGTCACGTGCCTGCCATGACGTTTCTGCCCTTTCCTGGCCCAGACTTGTTGCTGCCCCAAGTCAAAGATGCCCACAGCGTCCCTGCAGCCTCCCACATGGAGCCTTCCTTACCTGAGCTTCTCAGCCACCGTGTCTGCCTGCTTCCCCTTCTCAAACTGCACCTTCTCTCCCAGCACGGATTCGATGAGGTCGGTGGACTCTTCACACTCTGAGAAACAGAGACGCCTGCCTCAGGGGAAAGCTGGACATGCTGCTGTGCTCGCTGCCTTCAAGGGACGAGGCAGGGTCCATCCTAGGACAACTGGAACCCCGGCCACCTGGCTCTGCGCTGGGAGCTCCACATCACATTCTTCAGCCTCCCAACTACAGGGCAGTCGATTACTCCCTGTTTCAGAGCCCAGGAAAGAACAGCCCCAAGGCACAGAGAGGAACTGGACATGGTGATGAACTGGTATTTGGTAGAGTCAGAATTTGGGTTCCCCTGATCATGGTCACTCTAGCAAGCCTTGGAGACTCCTAAGTGAAACACTAAGCAGGGACATGACATAAGGCCCCCAGGGCTACTGGACTGATGGGTCCCCTGAGCTGGGATTTCTATACTGAGCAAGTATCTCAAAGGTAAAAATTCATCCGGTTACACTTGTGGAAACCACAATGCATAAAACCAGAAGCACCGGAGAGGAATATGGCCCAATCCTAATACAGTTTGTGTTATGAGAAGCAGTAGAATGATGAACAGAGTTACACAGTTCCAGGTTCTGCTCTTAGAGCGTTACAAGAAATTACTCAGTATTCATTCTGACTCAGAGAAGTAGGTCCCACAACACTAACAGGTTAACAAGGAGGAAACTGAGGCACAGGACGTTGGGCACCATGGATTTAGCCCAGGCTGACTGACCTACAACCCATGCTTTTCTCCCCTGTGCTGTGTTACCGCCACCCCACGCCCTCAGGTGATATCTGTTTGCATCATCTTCACAACTGGTTTCCCACACTTATGTGATGATTTTCAGGAAAGTTGTAAACAAAACTGCTTGTCCTTCCCTGAAAGTTCATCATCTCTTCCCTTTCGTAAAAAGCATGCCTCAGTTTTTTTTTTCTCTGCGTCATTCGTTTTTAATTACACCTCCCCTTGTTCTATTGAAAGCAAATTGTGAGAAAATGACAAAAATGCGGGCTGAGAGTTGTCAGGATTCCTTCCTATCGCTCGGCTGTGCACGTGCCCCGTTCTCATGACTCCTTCTGCCAGCGCAGGCCCCTCCTAATGAACAGGCAGCTGAGCTCCCCATTTCAGGCTGACTGTGGGGGAAGGCCTGCCCCACACCCTGGCTTGGCTGGTTCCCGGGGCTGTGGTCTCCCCCACTCACCCTCCTTCTCACTAGGCCACATGTCTCCTGGCCCAGGCCTGGACCTGCTGGCCATCCTGCACGTCTGAAGGTCCCCAGCTCAGGGAGAGACCATGATGTTCCCTGAAACACCCTCACCCTTGCCAGTGGGTATCAAATGGCCTCCGTGGACTCAGGAAGCAGAGGCTCTGCACCGGTTCCCTCTCACAAGGGAAGTCACTGTGTGGATGGCGTCACTCACAGATACCACAGTTTTAGGGGGAAAGGAGACCTTCTTTCCACTTTCCACTTACCACTTCCATCTCCTTGAAAGCAGGTAGTGTCACCTGCTACCCTCCCTCTCGCCCCCGGGTGTGCCATCAGGATGTTTCCCTAGTGTAACTAACTTGGTGCTTTACCAATGGGACCTCAGAGAAGCGGGACCTGAGAGAGTTCCTTAGTCCCTGACACTTAGGCCTGCAGGCATGCAGGATCTGATACAGCACAGAGACCATCCTGAGAGGACCAGGCGTTTCTGTGTCCGCACCAGGAAGCAGGAACTGGGATGTTAACTCTAACCCCACCTGACATGTCACTGTTAACCTCTTTGTCTTCAGTTTTCCCATCCTCAGCAAACTGAGGATAAAATACCCACTTCTACATTTCCCGGATTGTGGTCAGAATGAAATTTATGTGACATTGGAAGAGAGAAGACAGCATCTGGAGAGGTTTTTAGTTTCTCAGAAGGAATACAGACAGATATGTCTTTGGTGGCCATGATCTTGTAGGACTTACTGTATTTCTGCAGCTGGTTGGCCAGGGAGTAGGCAGTACATTCGGATATAAGGAATTTCTCCTTGAGGTCTCGGAAGTCCTGCTTGCTTTTTTCCAGCTGGGATTGAAGCTCCTGGTTGATTTCCAGGAGGCTGATTTCTGCCCCTGGATCAGACAGAGGGCCAAGAGGTGCTGCCATGGTGACGTGTGGCCGAGGAGGTAGAGCTGGGGACTGAGGAGAAGAAACCCAAACACAGGATGGTTAAAAACCAGTGAAATCAAGTAGGTTTCATCAGGACTGAGGGGTGAGGATACAGGAAGTCTTTACTTACTGTTGGGAACAATTTGAACAACACCCCACAGCACCTGAGATTCAGGAACCACAAAACCAAGGTTCAAGATGCCACAGCTGAGAGCTGAAGGCACTGCCCCTAGCTCACACTCCAAACGGAATGACAGAGGGAGCACTCAGAATGCCAGGTAACGGTCTGCACTTGAAATAACAGAGTTGGAACGTCCGAGATGACATGGAACCTGGGGAGCTGCTGCCTTCCAGTTGCCAAGGCCGTGCTGATACACAAGACTGCCCGGTCCCCCCGAAGGTCCCCACTGATGGGAACCACCCCTCACTGGCCACTCTCAGTTGCTGTCTACCCTTGTGCTGATACCACAGTTCCCATCTCTTTCTAAAAAATTATCTCAGCATAGTTCTGATTGTTCATTCTTGTGTGTGTATAAATCACCAAGGCAGAAATAGTTTCCCAAGTAGTTTACTGTTTTGTTCATCTTCATTTATTTGAGAGAGAGAATGGGGGGTGGGTAGAGGGAGAGAGTGGGACAAGGCGCTCAATCTGACCATCCGTGAGATCATGACCCTAGCCTAAACCAAGAGTCAGATGCTCAACCAACTGAACTGCTCAGGCACCCCTCCCAACGGGTTTTCTTAGGGCTGTCATGAACTCATCCCACTTGCCTTTAAGGGCAAACAGATCTTAAGGCTTTTATAATAAGGGATAGATTCCAATGTCTTAGACTGTCATGATGTTCTTCCCTGTGTCTTTTAGTGTTTTATTTTTTCCTCTGTGCGTTAAAAACACAAGAGAAGCATGCTAGCACTTTCGTTATCTTTGTTTCCTTTGTATTTGACAAGCTTTTAAATTTATTTGGATCTTCCTCCATTTACAATATGTAGTAAAGGAAACTTTCTTTACAGCAAAACACACACACACACACACACACACACACACCCCAAAACACAGGGGAAAAACCAAAGTTAATTTATGCAATTGATTATGAAACTGTTTTCTATTCTAACTCTCTCAGTATTCTTCTTCCTGCATCTATGTGTTATGTAGTCTTCTTTTCCCCTTATGTTCACATATATTTTCAATTTTCTTAGCTATATACCTAGGAGTGGAATTGCTAGATCATATGTAACCCTATATTTAACTTTTTCAGAAACTACCAAACTCTTTTTCAAAGGAAAGCAACTACACCATTTGACATTCCCACCAGGAAGGTGTAAGAATTCCATTTCTCTACAATCTTCCCAACGCATACATTATCTTTTTTTTTTTTTTTAAGTCATACTAGTGGGGGGAAGAGGGATCACACTGTGCTTTAGATTTGTATTTTCCTAATGACTAATGTTATTGAGCACCTTTTCAAGTATTTGTTGTTAGATTGGTCTTATCCTTTAGAGAGAGTCGACTCAAACTCTTCTTCCCATTTTTTTAATTGGCTGTCTTTTACTGCTTAGTTGTATCGTTTTTTTTTTAATTTATTCTAGATAGCAGACCTCCATCAGATATACAATTTGCAAATTTCTCCCATTCCATGCATTGTCTTTTCACTTCCTTGATAGTGTCCTCTGAAACAAAAAGCTTGTAATTTTGATGAAATCCAGCTTATCTATTTATTCTTGGAGTTGCTTGTCCATTAAAGAAACTGGCTTCTAGCCCCAAATCGTGAAGATTTCTAACTACATATTCCTTAAAACATGGCTTTTGAATGAGAACTTTCCTGGGTTGTAGTGGGGGTGGACATTATTTAATAATGGCTCTGTGTGTTGATTGATATTTCTCTCAATTGATATTCATGTGCCTGTTTTCTCTCCTATGGAGCATGCCATGACCTATACCAGAGATTTTGGAAATGATATCTATCAATATTCCAGCTTTGATTCAGGGGAGAGTCCTGCTTATAGAGTTGAGCTGGTCTGAACCTCACCCACAGTTTCACAAATTGCTCAGGGCTTTTAGAGGTAAGTAGTTGATTATCTTTCTGAGGAACACTTGTCCAGGAGTCCAGATCTTTCTAGGTCTAGAATGGACTTTCTCAGACCCCTCCAGACCAAGAAGATTGCAGGAGTTGGACCTAGTCAAGACTTTCATCTCCGGTCTTAATGGAAAGTAGACATGCTTCAGGGTATTGGGAAAGTTGTTCAATACAAATTCGTTCCTCTCCAATTTTCTATTATATATATGATTTCTCTCTAGAAAAGGTGAAATTTTAGAACAACTTGTCTATTCCTTGCCAATTGTCTGTCTGTGCTTTTAAAGATGTATAAAGGAGAATTCAAGGTCAATACATTCTTAGCAAAAAGTACAGTTCATGTAAACTTCCGGGTGATCGTAAAGAATCCAATGAACTATCTTATTATTAAGATGCTATCATTTTCCTGATGAGAAAAGAAAAAAAAAAAAAAACAAGAACTCAAGAAGATTACAAACCTCCCCAAGGCCACATATCTAGTGAAGAGAGGAGGGTGCATTAGAAACCATTTCTGGGGGCACCATCCAACTCTTGATCTCAGTTCAGGTCTTCATCTTAGGGTTGCGAATCGGAGCCCTGTGTCGGGGTCCACTAAAAAAAAAAGAAAAGAAAAAGAAAGAAACCAATCTCGCAGATATCCTATTGGGTTTTCATATGCTTATTAATCATTTGGATATCTTCTTTTGGGATGGGCTTTTTAAAATATTTCTGCTCATTAATACACTAGGTTGTTTCTCATTTTCTTTGTGATTTATAAGATTTCTTGACATATTTTGGATGAGTGTTTAGTCACATACATACATTGAAAATAATCATTTCTGGGCTGTAGATGGCCTTTGCATTTTAAAGAATGGATGCCAGGATCATGACGTGAGCTGAAAGCAGACGCTTAACCGACTAAGCCACCCAGGCGTCCCTTCATATACATTTTAAAATTGGTTTGTCATTTTCTTCACAAATATCTACAGCAATATTTACCAAAATAATGTTACTTTGTTATCCTAACAGAACTGAGTCTTGCAATCAATGAACATGCTACCTATTTCTCTGTTTACTAGTCTTCTTCACTTTCTCACAGCAGTAGTTTTTAGGGGTCTTGGGTCTGCTTCATTTTTATATATTCATAAGCATTTAATAATTTTGGATGCTAATCTCTATTGCGTTTTACTGAATTTCATTTTCTCACTACTAATTGTCCCTGCAGAGAGGTACAATAGATTGTGAAATCAACTTACTTAAGGTATAATTTGGGTACAATAGACTGCATGGCTTTAAAGCATACAGTTATTTTTTTAAAATAATTTTTTATTGTTATGTTAATCACCATACATTACATCATTAGTTTTTGATGTAGTGTTCCATGATTCACTGTTTGTGCATAACACCCAGTGCTCCACGCAGAATGTGTCCTCTTTAATACCCATCACCAGGCTAACCCATCCCCCCACCCTCTCCCCTCTAGAACCCTCAGTTTGTTTTTCAGAGTCCATCCTCTCTAATGGTTCGTCTCCCCCTCCAACTTACTCCCCTTCATTCTTCCCCTCCTGCTATCTTCTTTTTTTTTTCTTAACATATATTGCATTAATTTTTTCAGAAGTATAGATCCGTGATTCATCAGTCTTGTACAATTCACAGCGCTCACCATAGCACATACCCTCCCCAATGTCTATCACCCAGCCATCCAATGCCTCCCACCCCCCACCACTCCAGCAACCCTCAGTTTTTTTCCTGAGATTAAGAATTCCTCATATCAGTGAGGTCATATGAAACTTCTGTTACAGTCAAGATACAGGGCATTTCCACTACCTCACAACTTCCCTTGTGCCCCTTTGCGGTCCATCACTGCCTCCAGCCTCACACCCAGGGAACCAACGATACTAGAGATCATTGCAGTTTTAACAACTTCATATAACTGGAAATACATATATATATCCTCTTTTATATCTGCTTTCTATCATACAGTGCAGTGCAATGATTTTAAAATTTATCCATATTCCAGGGCACCTGCGTGGCTCTGTCAGTTAAGCGTCTGCCTTCAGCTCAGGTCTTAATCTCAGCGTCTTGGGATCAAGCCCCGTGTGGGGTTCTCTGCTCCCCACGGAGCCTGCTTCCCCCCCTCTGTCTGCCACCCCCCCACTTGTGCTCTCTCACTCTATCAAATAAAGAAATAAAATCTTGAAAAAAATAAATTCATCCATATTCCTACATGCACCAATACTTCATGACATTTTTATTGCTGGGTAGGATTTCAAGTGTTTCGTCTCTGTTTATACATTCATCTGTCACTGGACTTTTGTGTCACTTCCAGTTTGGGGCAGTCATAATTGGGGCATAATAATAAAGCTATTACACACATTCATATGCTGATAATTCTGTAGACATATTGTGTAAATACCTAGGAATGGAATGACTATCCATAGGATTTGTATTTGTTTAATCTTATAAGTAACTGGAAGTCAGCTTTTCAAAGTGGTTGTACTATTTTTCATTCCCACAGCTATATGAGACATCCAGGTGTTTTGTGTGAGATTTCAGACTTTCTGACTTTAGCCATACCAACAGATATGCAATGATACCTCATTGCAGTACTGACTTTTTACCCTCATGACCAATGCATTGTGCATCTTTTCATGTGCTAATGAACCATTCCCATATCTTGTTTCCTGAAGTTTCTATTCAAATCTTTTGACCAATTATTGTATTGTGTTCATTATCTTATCAGACTATATGATATCTAATTCTAGAGAATGGTCCTTTGTAGGACATAAACATACTTCTATACTGTGGCTTCCCTTTATGTTCTCTTAAGGTTGTCTTTCTTCGAGAGTTACATATAGAAAGATAAAGATAGATCAATTCATTTTCATATCCAAAGAAATAATTCATTGCCTACTTTAAGCTTGCAAAAACATACGGTTGAACTTTTTGGAAAATATAAAATCATTTATTGAATTTCAGGGTATGAAATTTTTTGTTTTTGTAATTTAAACTGTTTCCACGGGCATATTGAGATATAATTTCCAAGCAAGAAAGTGTATATAATTAAAGTCTAAAGTTTAGTCCGTTTGAACATATATATGCATCACCCACACAGTGGATATATCTATCACCCCAGAAAGTTTCCTTGTGCTCCGGCCAAGTCCTCCCTCACATTCCCACCTCAGGAAACCACTGATTGGCTTTCAGTTACAATAGAATTATTTCCATTTCCTAAGGTGTTATATTTTGAAATCATATGCTATGGACATTATTTTGCTTTGATGTTTTTTTTGCTCAGAAAAATTATCTGAGCAAAAAATAAAATCTTTACCAATTTTGTTATGTATGTGAAGAGATTACTCTGCTAAACCAAGTAGTATTCCTTGGACTGGATATGCCACAACTTCTTTTGGTCATTTACCTGTGAATGGATTAGAATGGCAATTAAAAATAGAGTTTCTATCAATAGATTTTTATGAATATATCACTCTTTTTTTTCATTTGAATGGAATGGTGGTGGCCTATGCCAGGGGGTTTGGTAGAGAGGTTTAATATTTTGAAGCAGGTCACCGCTGTTGGGGTGCTTGGGTTGCTGAGTCGGTGAAGTGTCTGACATTGATTTTGGCTCAGGTCATGATCTCCTTGGTGATGAGATGAAGCCCCAAATAGGGCTCCATGCTCAGTGGGGAATCCCCTTGAGATTCTCTCCCTCTGCCCCTCCCTCTGCCCCTCACCCCACTCACTTTCACTCCCTCTCACACAAAGAAATCAATCTTGAATAGAAAAAAAAAGATTTCCAAACTATTTCCTAGAGGAGTTGTAGAACTTAACATTCCTATCAGCAGTGTATGAGAATTTCAGCTCCTACACATCTTTGCCAATACTTGGAATGGAAATTCTTTTCATTTTTGCCATTTTAATTGGCAGATAGTGTTTTAAGTTTGCATTTTGCTAATGACTAATGGTGTAGATCTTGTCATGTTCTTACATGCCTTCCATATATGTTCTCGGCTGAACTGTCTACAAAGCTTTTACCCAAATTATTTTCTTATTTTCTTATTTGAAAGAGAGAGAGAGAGAGCAAGAGCGGGGGTGTGGGGTGGGGTGGGGAGGGCAGAGAGAGGAGAAACACACTCCCCTGTCAGTGGGGAGACTGACAGAGGGGGGCAGGGCTAGATCCCAGGTCCCTGAGATAAAGACCTGAGCCAAAGGCAGCTGCTTCACCAACTGAGCCACCCAGGTACTTTTCTTTTACCCATTTTTAAATTGGATTGTTTGCCTTCTTACTATTGTCTTTGGAGAGTTCTTTCAGTGTTCTATTAGGAGACCTTCATTAGATATGAAATTTATCAATATTTTCTCCCTATGTGTGACTTGACTTTTCATCCTCTCACCAATGTCTTGTGAAGAACAAAAGTTTTAAATTTTAACTAAGTCCAATGTATCCATTTGTTCTTTCATCAATCACAATTTTGGTGTCATATCTAAGAGATCATTGTCCCAGGGCTCCTGGGTGGCTCATTCTGTTGAGTGTCTGCCCTCGATTCAGTTCAGGATCCCAGAGTCCTGGGATCTAGCCCACCATCGGGCTCCTTGCTCAGCGGGGACCCTGCCTCTCCCTCTCCCTCTGCAGCTCCCTTGCTTGTGCTCTCTCTCTGTCAAATAAATAAATAAATCTATCCCTCAGTATTTCATGCTTCATGCTATTATAAATGATATCACTTTTCACATTTCAGTTAGGGATTGCGATCACATAAAGCACAGTTGAGTTTTATATATTGGTGTTATATCTTGATACAATCAAATGCATTTCAGATTCAAGCTAGATCTGGCAGTGACCATATCTTTGGAGATTTAGGTATTTGCCGGGTGAGAAGGACATTTCTCAGCAGCCGAAGAAGAAGGAATAACCCAACCCATATCAAGTCCTGTGGCTGGGCAGATTGTACAGGGTCTAATGGAACAATGCATGTGAAATGTTGTGTATGTTCAGTAATAAACTTTCCTTGAGAGTCACCATTCAGTTGGTAAGGCTGCCAGTTTAGCTTGCGTTTAGCTGCAATACCACAGTGGCAAAATTTAGAGGCCAATGTTCTCTCTTATTATGTAATTTAGTCTTCAATCATCTATTCCCATCATGATGTACTGCCAGAAGATTTAGATCGCTGTGCAATGAAATATCCATCGAATACCATGAATTGTGCCCCAGTCTGATCCGTCTTATTTCTATGTGATCTATTATAAAGTGACACCGACAGCATTTAAACAACTAATAGTGGCAGACTGAGGGAGTTTGGTTCTCTGACTCAGTTGCCTTAGGAGACAATGGCTCCGACTCCAAATCGGAAGTAGGTGTCCACTCCCATCAGACTGTAAGCCTCGGGTCCTGATTCTGCAACAGAATCTGTAGTCCTTTGTGTCAGCTTCATACCCCCAACAGAGAGGAAATGATCTTTGGTTTAAGTAAAGATTGGTGTGTGTAGCATGTTTATGTTAACTCTTTAGGCACTGAACTTAACATCCTGTCAGGTAAAGCTCGCACAGCTGTGTGACTCACAAGGTCACATTCCCAGTGGCTCAGGTGACATGTCTCAAAGAAACCAAAGCATCCACTCAGTATTAGGTGTCTCTCCTAAAGTTCACTCTTGATGGGCAAAAATGTGGCTCACAAACAGCTTGAAATGTGTTTGATATATGTTTGTCTAATGGTTTTTTAAAGTCCAATTACCCAAATGACTTTCAGGACGGTTTGTTGTTTTTGTTTTTCCCAATGCTCTGCCTTTTTGACAGGACCCACGAGTCAATATACACATAGATTTATTCCAATTTGTTTATAATGAACCAATCATTGTGTACATGACATATAATTCTATACATTCCTTCTTTTACCTGTTTACTTTCAGATGTTGAGATGATGGGAGGTTACTTGCTTCTTCCACTGACATCCTGAATTACAATTCTGCTCTCTGTTAAAAAAAAAAAAAAAACAAAAAAGGCTGCTTTACCTTGTTATTCAACAAAGTCATCATAGGAGGTGTTTAAATCTGCATTTGGGGGGGCATCATTCCTTTTGAAAGATTTTATTTATTTTGGAGATAGTAAGTGTGAGCTGGGAGAACAGAGAGGAGGGAAAGGTAGAAAGAAACTAAGTAGACCCTGTGCTGAGCATGGAGCCGAATATGGGTCTTGACCCCACTACCACGACATCATGACCCGAGCTAAAACCAAGAGTCAGACCCTTAAGTGCCCGAGCCACTCACGCACCCTTGGTGTTTCTAAGAATAGAAAAGTCATTTTTCGCTCAAGCAAATAGAGGGTAATCTGTGAAGAATGATTGCAGATCATGGACTAAATATTTAGTGTCCAATGAATCCAAAATTTTGCTAGACATGTTTTCCCAAGATTGTGTAAAGTTACTATGAGCCAGCTCACCGGCAACTTCCAAAGCCCCAAACCTTTTTCTCCAAGACCTAGGGCATACTGTCACAAACTCAACCCAGCCCCTTCTTGAACCACATTTCAAGTGATCAGTTTTCTTGCATGACCCAACAGGCAGAGCAACTTTCCAGCTTGTTATGGGCATTAAGGGTCTCCCGTTTCTGTTACCAATGGAAGTAAGTGGTTTGCTTCGTTATTTGGCATCTAGAGCCATGATTAGGGTGAAGTTTGTCTCCCCAGAAGTCATTAGGTGCTATTAAATGCAGTAACTTTCCTCCCACTACACTACACTTGACCCCACTCATGTATAATATTCCCTAAAACTTTACTTTCTGAGTAGATCGTTACTCTTTTTATTCAAGGCCCACCCAGGCAGCATTATTAAGATTATTATTAAAATCATGTGGCTTCAGATGCAAGGGTCCCCTACCCTGGCCCTTCCTGACCTTAGGGCACAACTATCTGCAGTAAGAATGGACAACTCCAACCCTTATCCAAACATCACTGATCCCTCTCAGTACACACTTTCTTGGAGGACACCTACAGTGTGGGTAGCTCCAAGTCGGAGCTAGGTGTCTGGGCTCATGGTCACATCCTCCTCCTCTTGGAACCGGTGCTTCCCAGCAGTATAAACCACCACAATCCATCTTCTGGGGCTCCTCGGCAGATGCACAGGTTCACCATGGACGAAGTTACTCTTCCAACCTCTTTGCCTAGCTCAGGCTGCTCCTTGCAGAGTTGGATGCTGCTGTATACATTCCTCAGTTTCCCTGGATTTTTCTGAAATCAACTTGTCCTTATTTTTACCTCCTTTGGCAACCACCTGCTCCACCATTGTCTTGTCCTTCCTAGGGTTATTCTCATCCTCCAAACCTGCTGATTTTCTATCTTCCATCTGCTCCCTCCGTTCTCCGTTTTCAGTGTGGGCTCAGCTCAGGATCCTGCAGGAGACACACAGGGAAGGGACCAAGTCAGGTCTCAGCTGCAGTCCCCAGGGCTGCTTAACAGGCACCTCAGACCCTCCTGCACTCACAGAAACTGAGCAGGAAGGCACTTTGGAGAATTTGAATAACAACCTCACCATACAGGAGAGGAAGCTGAGGCCCAGAGACGTGAAGAGATTTTCCCAAACACCTTCAACACCTAGTGGCAACGGTGCCCCCACACAGGCCTTGGCTGCAAGCTTCCCTGTGGAGGCTCCGGAACACACCCTCGAGAACCCCACATTTGAAATTCAGGGAACACTAAAATTAAAAGTTCAGCTTAAAAATAAAAAATTCATTTTCAGGAGACTTTGGATCAAATGTTGGTATCTCCACTGTTAAAAACAAGGCCTTTCTGGGGTGCCTGGGTGACTCAGTCATAAAGCCTCTGCCTTTGGTTCAGGTCAGGATCCGCAGGGTCCTGGGATCGAGTCCTGGATCGGGCTCCTGCTTGGCAGGAAGCCTGTTTCTCCCTCTCCCACTCCCCCTGCTTGTGTTTCCTCTCTCGCTGTGTCTCTCTTGGTCAAATAAATAAATAAAATCTTAAAAAAAAAAAGGCCTTTCTGGGGACCAATCTTTTCTCCCAATTATATAATTCTGTTAGTTATATTAGCTTTTCCATCACTGGCTCAGGGATTAGGATCACAGAACACAAAAGTGTTAAATAATACTTACCATAGTCACAAATAAAAGGCACTTCAATGATTATCTATAAAATATCTGACTCCTGTGCTAAAGTTCTTTTTCCTGAGAGCTGGCACTGGGTCTGCCTGCTCACCCCATGTCCCCCGTGCCTCCGAGAGCCTGCCAGGTGAAACATTCAGTAAATACTTGTCAAGCAGATAGATAACAGTTACCAGCAATAACGAGCTTTTACTGATCTCCAGTCCCAACCATATTTCCATTCAAACCCAATCCCGGTTCTGGGCTGAAGCAATAGAAGCACAGCCTTCAGAAAAGCAGTCCAAGATGCCAATAGCAGCTTCACCACATGTCCCATATGCTTTTGTGTATCATTTAATTATCTCTTTGAGCATATTTATCTCATGTATGATAGAGAATGTAGAATTAACTTCGAGAAGGCAGCATGGACCACTGGAATGTTAGACGGGAAATGGGGTATCATGCAGCAGACAGGGGTCCCGTCCCTGGGCTCCAGCTGCAGAGCTAAAGAACACCTCCATCAGAGTCACTGTGTGCCTCTTAGAATGCCCTGGGGATAAGGCCCCCAAATCTGCATTTCTGACAAAAGCTCCAAGGAGATTCTCATGTATGGAAAAAGCCCGTTTTAAACAAAGAGCCGAGGATGGAGACTCTGAAAGACCCAGTGCTCACACCCTTCACCCAAAGTGGCTTTCAGTGGAGAATGGGGACATTTCTGGGAAGGGATCCTACTTGATCTGTGTCCTGCTTCCGTGATTTCGGTTTTTAGGCCCTCCGTTTGCCTGTAGGTTTCCTCCTCTACTCTAATTGCTGGGGAATGTCAGCCCTCATGGGGGTCATTTCTTTATGAAGACCTCTGTCATTTATTCTCCTCCTGGACAAGGGACAGCGGAGATCAGGTCTGGGGTTCCACAGTTCTAGCATTCCTCCTAAGCCACCTGGCTGAGCTGAAAGCATCATGACAGATCGAAATGAGGTCAGAGAAGAGGATCCCAGAGGAGTGAGATGCTGAGGGCAGGCCCTCTTCGGAGAGAGAACCACTACAAGGTCACTATCAGACCTGTTCAGGTGGGGGACGACTTACTGACCAATTCCGTGAGCAGAGAACCCACCCTCGTCATTCCAAACTCCTGAGCCAAAGGACTGCAAGATAACACATGTTGTTTGCTTTAAACCACTGCTTTTCTAATTGTTAATATGCATCAATAGAGAACTAGTTCAGATGCTTATCTCTACTTCCCCGGGTTTTTAATGTTTAGAAACATGTATGCTAATCTCTACCAAGGAAAAAATTTTGAGATTGCACTGGGACGGCGGGTAGGCGGGTGGGGGCGGAGCCACGGCCAGAAGTAGAATAGTGGAGGCAGTGGAAGCTCTGGCAGCTCAGGACTGAGAGCAAGTCAGAATTACCCTGATGCTTCAGAGGCTCTTCAGTTTCTCCTCTCTCATTCAGTCTGCAGTCTCAGTTCATTTGAGGAGCAACACTGGTGTTACCGCGGTGGCATTTAATAAAGAACTTGGTCCTGTACAGAAACTCATCATGGACAAGATTAGAGAATACAGAACTAAGCTACAGGCATCTGGAGGACCCATTGATACTGGCCCAGAGCACCAGCAAGACCTAGGGAGGGAGCTTCTGAAGCTTAAATACACATATGGTAAAACAGACATGAATACGTTCCCAGAATTCACATTTGAAAATCCTAAATTTGAAGTCATCGAGAAGCCCCAGTCCTGGAAAACCCATGTAAAGTTTATTTGGAAATTTCACCTAGATTAGTTGTACAACTGGATCAGAATAAACAGTTCTCAACTGTGAAATGTTCTTTTGAATTCTGATTCCAAATAAATTATTTGGTGATGTTGGATGTAGAAAAAAAAAAAAACACAAAAACCCAATAACCACAGTAAACCTCTGTTCCTCACCTTCACGTGATGTTCGTTAGCCCTTGTCACATGAAGGACGCCGTGAAGGGCATTTCCTATCTACAAGAGGTTCTTTCTAACACCCTCTTCCTGAGACCATGAGGTGTGTTCTTTCTGGCCGCAAGGAATAAAAACCCCAACTTACTTCATGGGAGGTGTGTTCCTATTGATTTAGCTTAAGGGAATTACCGTCAGCTAAGGTTATGCTAGGTCTCAGGGTTCAATTTTTCACTCATGTGTGGTGGCGGATTTCCCAAAAATGACGTACTTTTTCAAGGTAAGATTGCCCCCTGTACTTCATCTTTTCTTATCCCTGCTGTCTTCCTAACTATGGGAAATTGTATAAAACAAAATAGTGATATAAAACAATATACACAATATACACAAAACAATAGTGTATAAAACAAAAACAAGATAGACAGGGTTTGGGATTTAAGAAGAGCTGTTGGGGCACCTGGGTGCCTCAGTCGGTTAAGCATCTTCCTTCAGCTCAGGTCATGATCCCAGAGTCCTGGGATCCAGCCCCACATTGGGTTCCCTGCTCGGTAGGAAGCCTGCTTCTTCCCCACCCTCTGCTGCTCCCCCTGCTTGTGTTCTCTCTCTGTGTCTCTGTCAAATAAGTAAGTAAAATCTTAAAAAAGATAATGAGAGCTGTTATAATCCTGAACTTCTGGGGAATTGATGACAAGGACCCCAGGGTAGCAGGGAAAAAATGGCTTTGGGCTTTTGGAGTTGCAAATGGGCATGTGTCAAAGAACAATACATGGTTTTGGGAGATACCTTAGCAACAATTTTGGCCATAATGGCCACAAAATCCATCATCCACCAGTCACTCTGTACACAGGTTATCCAGGTTTAATTTTGGCGAATGGCAACTATATCAAGAAAGACCAGATAATTGCATAAGAGCACATCCAACAAATATGGGGATGATGTAAAAGGTTGCATTGCCAAATCAGGCCCCACTAATCATAAGTCTTACCCAGGATCAAGTTTTACTCACATTTTCAAAGGGAAATTGTGAGGTACCAGCAAAGCAACTGAGACCACTAACACTAACTGCAAGAACCGAATTCCCACATGAGGACATGCTCTGACCCAGGCAAAACATACATGGTCTCTAAATGTTGTGTGAGGTTACCACACAAAGTGGAACTCTTTGGGTTGATTTCCCATGGCTATGCTTACATAGCTGATGTGACTTTTTCTAGCGAATAAGGCCATATTAATCCACAGATTCTTAGTTTGTTTCCCTAAAGAGTTCTATACACACCAAATCACCCTCCTGAAAGCATGCCAGGGACGGGCCTTCCCAACATTCACCACCATTTGGGTGTTCACCAACAGATTCCTCACGAGATGTTTACAAGGAAAATTGACCAGGACACTTTCTTCCCTCCCTCCTTCCCCCTTTCTTTTTTGTCTGTCTTTCTTTTTCTTTCTCTCTCTCTCTCTTTCTTTACGTTCTTTCTTTTCTTTCTTTCTTTCTTTCTTTCTTTCCTTCCTTCCTTCCTTTCCTTCCTTCCTTCTTTCTTTCTTTTCTTTCTTTCTCTTTCTTTCTTCTTCCTTCCTTTCTTTCTTTTCCTTCTTTCCTTCTTTTTTTTTCCTTCCTTTCTTCTTTCTTTCTTTCTTATTTCCAGGCCAGATCCACTGAAGGGAAATGACCAAATGAAAGAACACAGTTTCCCTTCTTTTCCACACATTGTTTAGGTGGAGCTTGTAAATCAGCAAGAATCCAATAATTTCCCTAGGAAAATATATGCAGGGAAGGACAAGTTCCTCCATTACCCTTCAAGGTCTTCCAGCTTAACTAAGAATTAAGTTTACCTGAGATATTGAATATGCATGAAGAACTGATATTGAAATTCAGAACTTTAAAGAAATAGAAAGTATTAAGGCAGACATTTTTTATACATTTTAGACAAGGAGACAATACATTTCCGAGGGACGTTTGGGAGCTCTAATTTGGAGTGAGTCCTATGCAGAATTCAGACCCTCTGCTTTAAAGGCCTTGGTGAGAAGGATGTCTTTTTACTTCTTAGTACAGGGGGTGCCTTTTTCATAGGGGAGATGGGTTTCCTGCTTTCAGGGAGACAGAGGAGGGTTTGAGGTCCTTGCACCAGTTGCTATTCAAATAGCTACAATTCAAAATAATCAATATGCCATTGTGGTACATATTGGGCAATCTGACCTTGGCCCCTATGGGTACCATGGTTTCTCTTAGCCTTGCTCATTACTCAGTACCTCTTTCAGAGAGAAAACTAAACATATTATTCTTAGAAATACCAAGGGGCATCCAGGTGGCTACGTCGGATAAGCATCTGACTCTTGATTTTGGCTCAGGTCATGATCTCAGGGTCGTGGGAACCCCACGTTTGGGCTCTATGCTCAATGCAGAATCTCCTTGGGATTCTTTCTCCCTCTCCCTCTGCCCGTAATCCCTGCTCTAAATAAATAAATAAATAAATAAATAAATAAATAAATAAATAAATAAATAAAATCTTTAAAAAAAAATAAAAAATAAATACCATGATCTTACCTGAAACTAATGTAACGCTGTATGTTAAGTATTCCAGAAATTTTTTAAAATTATTTTAAGGGTCACCTGGGTGGCTCAATTGGTTAAGTGTCAGTCTTTGGCTCAGGTCAGGATCCCAGGGTCCTGGGATAAGCCCCATGTCCAGCTCCCTGCTCAGGGGTGAGTCGGCTTCTCTCTCTCTCTCCCCCTCCCTCCACCACTCTGCTCTCCCAATCGCTCTCTCTCAAAGAAGTAAATAAAATAGTTTTTAAAAAGCAATATAATGGTCCTCTCTGGAATCAATGCACTGATAATTATGCTTTCTTTTTGCTGACTCCCAGTCCCCCCATTTCTCTTTATTACCTGTCTGACCTACGTCCTTCCCCCAGTGATAGAGCCCTCTCAGGTGCACTGCTTAACCTGGAGGTGGGGCCAAAGAGAAGTGCACACATGGCTAGAATGGGCTGCCTTCAGAGTCAGTCATAACGAAACTACAGGCAGTTAGAAACGAGCCTAAAGTACCATTAGGAATAAGCACTGTGATATTTAGTGGTATGGATTTTAGGTTTGCTATTGATATCAACTTCCTTGTACAAATATGGTTAGAATCAAACATGACAGCAGGGCATCAGACAAAATGAAAGAAAACTGTGTCAAGTGTGAAGGTACTAAGTTACCAAAGTTACTCTCAGTTGTAAATTGCTTTGTCCCTCAGCCCCTCATTTCCACCTGCAGAACCTAGAAGACGTTCAACAGAGTCTCCACTTGCCATCAGATTCAATCTGGGGACACAATAATTTAAACTGTTAACCCAAACTTTCCATTTTTTCCTAATGTGTGTTGAATACCAGGTATTTCGATTGCCCATTCTCATTTTCAGTGAGGCCGCAGTGAGGACAGAGACTAATGTGGTGCATCCAGGTACTATTCTGTGTTTTGGTCTACTCTGTACTCCGTGTATCAACTTTTGTCTGCCAGTGGACCTCTGGCCAAACACGGGAAACCCAACAAATACTAAAAGTGTAGAATCTCTGGGTTGATCTGAGGAAATATCAAGCAACGTTTAGGATTCTCTAAGGCGCAGAATGGCTCTTGACCTGCAAGTACTAAGGGAGCTGCGCCATCCTTTCCTTAGGGGGAGTAATTCCAGATTCCTGACGCATGCACCTGTATATTTTTTATTTATTATTATTATTTTTTTTAATTTCAGCTAGGCTCCATGACCAACGTGGAGCTCTAACGCATGACCTTGAGATGAAGAGTTGCACGCTCTACCAACTGAGGCAGCATGGGTCCCCCGAGCACCTTTGATGCAGGCACACACCAGGATTTTCATGTTGGAAAAAATAGGGCAAACTCTGGGAAATGTCTTCAATCTGCTCCACTCCTTCTGGGTATGTTTCCTGAGTTCCAATTGTGTGGGAGTCCTCTTTCCCACCCACCCACAGAAGACCCTCTCGGATCCCAACCCAGATCCCCTGGGATCCCTGGGGTCCTTTCTGTGTTAGCCTCTCCTGCTCTCAGTGTGTTTGTGCTTCTAAAGACACCTGTGAGCAGGACTGCCCTGGGGCTCCAGGAGCTACTTTTTACCCCTTCCCAGAGAACGGGGAGTACAAGCCATATATGACTCCAGCCCCATGTATCTCCCCTCCCCAAAGGCACTCAGCCTTTCACTAACAGGTGCAGCAGGGTCAAATCTCCATTCCTGGCCCAGGGGAGACTAACTCTGAAACAAAGGTGTCCCCCAGGCTCTCCTGTACCTGTCAGGACAAAGCTCCCCCACTGCCGTTGCAGGAAATCACACCTTACACAGCAATGAACTCAAAATGGTCACAGATCTACGTATAAGAGCCAAAACTATTGTGCAAGAGGACTACATGGGAGAAAATGGTCAGGAATTCACAGTAAGCAAAGAGTTCTAAGTCACTACGGCAAGAGCACGATACGTAAGAGAAAATTGAAGATGAAGAAGTTTTTTGCATCAAACTTTGCCACTGAGAAAAGGAACAGAGAAGCCACTGATTAGGAGGAAATATTTGTGGATTAAATACCCAGTGAGGACTCACATTCACGAGAGACAAGAGGACTTTGAACTCACTCAATGGGCCGAAGCAACACACTCGTTTAAGCCAGTATAAGAGTTGAATACACATGTACCAAAGGAGACACATAAAAAGGTAATCAAGGTTATTAGTAATATGTTATTAGTGCTCAAGGAAATGCAAGGACAACCACGTACCATTTTACATCAACTAGTGCGCTTCTGTTCCAAAGACGATACCAAGTGTTGCTGAGGATGTGGAGAAACTGGACCCTCCTATATTGCTGGTGGCAACGTAAAATATAAGAGCCCCTGCGGAAGCCACTTTGAGAGTTCTTAAGAGTTCAGCACAAGCTTGCCATAGGACCCAGCCAATCCACAACTAGGAATCTATCTGAGAGAAGTAAAAGCATATGTCTGCTCAAGTCTCGCTCAGAAATGTTCCGGGCAGCGTTATTGAAGGTGACCTTCGCACATCAGTGGGTCCTGGGACCCCCAGGCAAACACTGCCTGGTGAGGGGCCACATCCTGGAGTCTCAGCAGGTGGTGGCTCAGAGCCTGGTTTCTGACCTCCCAGCTGGAGTCAGGGATTCAGTGCCTGTGCCTTCAGCCTCAGGCCCCAGCAGTTCCCCTGGAATCCCCCAGGTGGCAGACTACTTAAGGGAAGAGACCTTCAGGTGGCCCAAGGACACCAGGGGGAAGCAGGCAAAGACAGGGGCAGTAGCTGGCTGGAGATACCTAGAGGAAGTCAGGGCTGCAGGACCCACGGAAGCCGCTGGCAAGATCTGGATGGATCTTAAGTATGTTTGGTCCCCTGGGTGGGCTCTAGCCACGAACCTTTAGGTTAACATCCAAAGGTTCCCTTTGATGCTCCCTCCTGCACTGGCACTGAGGCTCCCCCCAGTGCCCCCGCTCAGCATAGGGAAAAGAGCCTGTGCTGCTATTCACCTTCTTCTGAGTCTAAATGGAACACTTTGGGCTGGGTTTAGGGGAATCTGCCCTTTTCTGGCCCTCTATGTAGGGCCAGCTCCTGGGTGCTGAACCATTCCTGCGGGGGCCTAGAAGAGGCACTCTGGTCCTTCACATTGGAGCTGGGCTTGCAAAGAAGGGTTCCTGCTAATCCATATTTCCCTGGCCCTGGCTGAGCATCCTGGTCCAAGATCAGGGGCTGCAGTGACCTAAAATAGGGAACCTCCTATATGTCACTGCTCCTCTCTGGGAAAGTCCAAAGAAGGCCCATGGTAGTGGTGGGGGGAGGGGAGGACATAGAAAACTACACTCTGTCAAAACATCGTCCACAGTGAAGATTTTAAAAAAATGTTAGAGGACAGATCTCATATTATGTAGTCGGTGGTGCAGTAACAGCTCTGCGTGGTGACAGAGGGTAGCTACACTAGTAGTCAGCCTAACATAATTTATAGAGTCGTCCAATCCCTGTGTTGCCAGGTGAAACTGATGCCACACGGGAATCCGTTATGAATCAATGTTTAAAAGACCTGAAGGTGAGGGGAAAACTTACTCTCCTAGTTCTCCTTGCTCAGCTCAGGCTGCTCCTTGCAGAGTTGGATGCTGCTGTATGCATTCCTCAGGTTCCCCTGAGTTTTCTGGACTCAACTTGTCCTTAATCTTACCTCCTTTGGCAATCACCTGCTCCACCATTGCCTTGTCCTTCCTTGGGTTATGCTCATCCTCCAAATCTGCTGATTTTCTGTCTCCCAAATGCTCCCTCTGTTCTCTGTTTTCAGTGTGGGCTCAGATCAGGCTCCTGAAAAGGACACACAGTGAAGGGACCAAGTCAGGTCTCAGCTGCAGTCCCTAGGGCTGCTTAAAAGGCACCGCAGACCCTCATGCACTCATAGAAACTGAGCAGGAAGGGACCGTGGAGGATTTGAATAACAACCTTATCTTACACATGAGGAAAGTGAGGCCCAGAGAGAAGAAGAGATTTTCCCAAACTCCTTCAACAGTTGATGGCAGTACGGCCGCCACACAGGCCTTGGCTGCGAGCTTCCCTGTCGAGGATCCTAACATATCCTCCGGGAACCCACATCTGAATGTCAGGGGACAGTGGTCAATCCGTATTCCCACTGTTCAAACAACAATGTCCAGAAGGACTTTTCCTGGGAATACTCTTGTTCACAATTGTACAGTCCCACTTGTATACTCAGTTGGTTTACACTCCTGGTTGAACTTCAGTCCACTCTCAAGATGGGAGAGCAGACAGGCCCCGGGCTGGAGCTGCACCGGGGTTAGGGGTGTCTTTTCTTTTTATGTCTCATAGATTATGGGTCACAGCCAGGGTGGTCTCCAACTGAAGATGTTTCCAATCATCTAAGGGACTCAGCCTACTGGTTGATAGGGGGAGATTTGGGCCCTAACAAAGGTCTTCCTGGAACTGTCAAGGCCATCTTCCCCTACTGGGGGATGGAAACCGCAATGTAAATATATTATAAAGAAGCCATACGTTATTGTAGGACACACGCTGGAAAGGAGAGCACATGCTCTGCCCCTGCTGGTCTGGATCTGACAGTCCAGCAGGTGGGAAACCACGAAAGCACTGTGTACCACCCTCCTTGCCTCCAGCTCAGATCTAGCTGCCTACTCTACCAATTTAACACCTGCGACAACCCATGCAGGAACAATTCCTTTTGACCCATTTTGAAATGGGAAATGGAGCCACAGGAAATTCAAGATACTTAGTCCAAGTCTCAGTTTCCCACTCAGGTTTGCAGCTACAGCTTGGGAGACCAGAGGGCTCTCTTTCCTTGTTCTCTGTTTTAGGGATTTCCAGGGACAAAGAACAATCCCAGCCTCCGATGCCCTGAACTGCTCTGGCACTCCCAGCCTGACTGTTTTGTTTCCATGATTGAAATAAATAATCTTACATGTAGAATATCAACCTCAGACAAGATTGCTTTGAGACCTTGATGAAATGAGACAAAACAAGGCTACTCACAATACTGTTCAGACCGACATCCAAACATCGACCTCCCTCTCTAAGGAAACGCCTATGACTTCTTTACCACAATCACAGAATTGTCAGTGCTGCCAGTGTTCAATATAGAACAAACCCTGCCTCTTCCCATCCTTTCCCACATCTCACAACTAAAGCCCGTATCCTATAAGCGATCCTCTCACTGAGACCTTGGCGTGTGTTCTTTTTGGCTGTGAGGAATAAAAAAGCCAATTCCTTTAAACTGGCTTAGAGGAATTGACACCAACTTTCCAGGAACGAACAGGTGTAAAAACCCATTCTCAGGAAGAAAGGTCATATTGTCTATGAGATACCTAGGCTCTGGAACTCCAGAACTTGTTTTTATCCTAAAAAAAGAAAGAAAAAGAAAAGACTCTTTCTACCAACCCCCTTAGTAACTAACATGAACTTTAGGTTTTCAGGCAGGATCTTCCCACCTCTGATTTAAACTAGGGATTGCTGGGGCACCTGGGAGGCTCAGCCGGTTGAGCGTCTGCTTTGGCTCAGGTCATGATTCCAAAGTCCGGGAATCGAGCCCCACATCGGGCTCCCTGCTCAGCGAGGAGTCTCCTTCTCCCTGTGTCTCCCACCATGCTCTCCTGCTCGCTCTCTCACTCTCTAATAATTAAATAAAATATTTAAAAAAATAAACAAAAATAAACTAGATATTGCTCTTGATCTCGGGATTGTGAGTTCGAGCCTCACATTGCATGTAGAGATTCCTTAAAAATAAAATCCCTGAAACATTTAAAACATATGGGGCACCTGGGTGGCTCAGTTTGTGAAGCCTTCAACTCTTGGTTTTGGCTCAGGTCATGATCTCAGGGTCCTGAAATTGAACCCCAGGCTCAGTGCAGAGTCCTCTTCAGATTCTCCCCCTTTGCCTCCCCCTCTGCCCCTGCACACCGTTTATAGGCTTGCAGGGGCGTGCTCTCTCGAAAGGAAAGAAAGAAAGAAAGAAAGAAAGAAAGAAAGAAGAAGGAAGGAAGGAAGGAAGGAAGGAAGGAAGGAAGGAAGGAAGGAAGGAAGGAAGAAAGAAAACTTTTAAAGCTTAAAAAACAAAAATAAAATAGATACTGAGGATAAGTCAGCGAAGAAGCTAGCTAAAAAAGAATGTTTCGCACAGTATAGCTTAGTAAGGCCTCGGATCACTTATAACCCAGTATTCCCAGCTGGGCTGGAACCTCCAACCTTCAGTTCACAGGGGAGCGAGCTCTCTGATTACCCAGCCAGAGGCGAGCACGGGTCCTCTCTGGGGGCTCTCTAGCCCTAAGCTGCCACTCTGGACTCTTCGGCCTTGTCTAACTGCATCGGCTCAGAACACATTGAGCCCGAAAATCATGTCACGGTATCCACAACGATGTGGTGTCACTGAATCGGAATCTTGTGTTGCCGACAAAATGACAGGAGTCTCGCATGCCACATTCAGAAGGAAATGCTACATTTCTTGTCATGGAACATGTCATCAGCCCCCCCCAAACACACACACACTTAAATGTTAGCCTTTGGGAATGTATTTCTTTGGAATCTGTGGCAAAGGACGAGCTCCCAGTTTTGGTGCCCGGCAGTCTCCGCCAAATGCATCCAGGACTTGGCCGGCTCTGTCAGGTCTCCTTTCACATCGGTGCCTGGCCCTGCCCTCCCTCGCTCTTCCCACGACCCTGTGGGGTGTTGATCCCCACGCCTTCCCGCTGCTGAGCGGGACACTCGCCTAACATCTCTTGCTCCGCTCGAAATCCTGTTCCGCACATCTGGCCTTACCAGACACACCTTTTGGGTCTAGCTTCTCCTTTTGTTCTCTTACAGTTTTGGCTCTGATTTCCAGTACAGATCCTTCGCATGATTCTGCGAATCTATTTATTGTTGTTCTTAGTCCTACGATGTTAGTTTTCATTTTCAAGAGCTATTTTGCTACACTGCTCTCCCAACCAGGCCTGAGAACCCACAGGAGGCCTAAACCCAGGGGGCGTGGACATCACTTCCTGTCCGGTCACAGGCTGGCCATTGGCCAGGAGGGTAGGGTGGGTAGGGAAAGACATGGCGGGGCGTGGATCAGAGGGCACGTGACAAGGAAGGGCCCCGCGCAACAGGCGTGTCTTCTGTAGAAAAAGCAGGGATAGTGGCTCCTGTTTAGGCATCTGTTGCTCACGCGCTCTGGGCCCTACTACTCGAGGACTGGCTCCTGATTTGATCACAAGTCCTACGGAGATGGACTGGAGGAGTGTGTGTGTGAGTGTGTGTGTGTGCGTCTGTGTGTGCACGTGCGCGTTCTAGAAACACTGAATGTGCAGTGTAAAGCTTACAAGGCTCCAGGGCAGCCCAGGCTAGATTTCTGCATATGCTACCGTGAGTATTCAAAATGGCCATGTTTTTTCAAGGTAAGATGACTCTGTTGCACTTCATATTTTCTTGTTCAGTCCTCTCCACATGTTATCAAAGGTAGGGTAGGAACATGTTTGGTATAAAGGCTGCTGAATATTTAGCCCACCAAGGTCCTAAGTCTTACCTAGTATGAAGTCTTGCTCATATTTTTGAGGGTAATATTGAGAGGCACGAGCAAAGCAATGGCCAGTCTGAGTCCTCAGCACTATTTGCAAGAACTTTTTTTATTTTTTAAGATTTTATTTTTTTATTTGACAGAGAGAGACACGATGAGAGAGGGAACACAAACAGAGGGTGTGGGAGAGGGAGTAGCAGGCTTTCTGCTGACGCGGGGCTCCATCCCAGGACCCCAGTATCACGACCTGAGCGGAAAGCAGAAGCTTAACGACTGAGCCACCCAGGTGCCCCCTGACATTCATTTTGAGGAGGAAGTCTAAAATGCAGTGAGAAGAAAGGAGGGTGATTTTTCCCTCCATTTCCAAGCCCCAAAGCAGGTCTAATTTAGATTTAATGTCAGGGATGAACTTGAAAAGTTCGTTCTAATCAAGAGGAGACTCAAGAATCCGTCTCTAGGTATGGAATTCGATCCTCGGCCAAAATACTATTCAAAACTGAAAGTGAGAAAAAGAGTGGGGGAAGGAAGAAATAAAACTAGGGTTGACCTTGTACAACACAGGTTGGAACAGCACATGTACACTTCTACGTGCATTTTTCTATAAACACAGTATACTACTCTAAATATATGTTCTCTTCCGAATGATTTTCTTAATAACATTTTCATTTATCTAGCTTACTTTATTAGAAGTATACAGTGTAGAATACATATAACTTGCAAAGTATGGGTTAGTCATCTTTATCTTATCAGTCAGGCTTCCAGTCAAGAAGTGGCTATTAGTAGTTAAGTTTTCGGGGAGTCAAAAGTTATACACAGGTTTTTTTTTTTTTTTTGGCATTTTGTGATCAAATTTATTTTTTGTTTCAATTTCATTTACTTTGTTTTACTGTAATTTACACAAGAGACTGCCAAGTAAACTAGGTATTTTACATTCACCACGCATTCCCTCAAATCTCCACAGTTGTTAGGAAAACATTAGAATCCGTGCGCTGGGCATGGATTTCCATGTGCGCCCAAGCTCCCAACGAAGCTACAGATGCCAGTGAGAGTTTAGTCCATTAAAAGGAGAGAGTGAGACTCTTTATTTCACAAAATTAGCAATAATCTTCCTTGCACCAAACACTTTGCAGACAATGATTATGCTTTGACAACACCTGTCTTATAACACTGCCCAGAGAGTAAACATCAGTCTTGATCCTGAGTACACGGAGGACATATTCGACGTGGGGTTCGGAGCCAAGGCTAAGAGGGCATCGCGGCGCGGCAGTGATCCTCAACACCCTCGTCCGACTCACTGCCACCACCTCAGTGGGGACATGGCGTGTGGGAAAACGAGGAGCAGGGTGGGCAGGACTGTCAGCAAGTCAGATTACAAACGTGATAGGACTACAGGAGCCAGCGTGTTGCAGGAAGGATGAGATTAAAGAAGATAGTTTGTGACCGGAAGGCTCCAACAATATCATTCTAGTCAAGCTTCCAGGACTGACAGGAGAAAACCTGGATTTGGACAGAGAGAGCTGATAAAAATCTTACCTAGCTATGGTGCCTTTCTTAAAGAAGGAGGAGGAGGAGGACAAGGTGGCAGCAGCTGCTAACAGCACGTTCCTGATGCTCACTCGTGACAGGTTCCAATGGTGTCCTCCCCATGGGCGGTGGAGCACTGGCCCCTCAGCAGGGCCTCCCAGGCAAGGAGATCAGCCTGTGCTGCCTCTGAAATTCCACTATCTCAAAGGCAGCTTCTCCCCCTTGGGGTGTATTTCAATATGAAAAGCACAAAACAAAAACAAAAACAAAACCATCACCACTATCTGTATTCTAGCCTGTCAGCTCTGAGGAATCTAGGTCATTTGCATAGTTTCCAAGCTCTAATTTCAGAAAACAGTCATTTCAGAAACAAGACTCCATGGAAGTGCTCGACTTCCGAAAGTTTTCCTACAGCCTACGATGCTATTCATTTCTTCATCAATTTCTTTGTTTGCCTACGAGTAGCCTGAAAAATTGTATAGTGCTTATTATAAATCACAAACCATCATCTCCATTTTTGCTAGGTTTGATGTAGAAAAATATTGAAATTTAAAATACAAAAATCCAATAAAAACCAGAATTTTTTTTAAAGGATTTTTTCCCTCAGGGAAAACAGGTAAAAATTGGCTGGTAACTATACTCCTTACTAATAGACAGTGTCCAATTTGAATTTAAGATAATAACCATCCAGAAATAAATCATTATAAATACATTCAGAGTTCACATTCCAGATTCACTGGAATACCAAAAGATTTTGAATAAATTTTTCTGTGGGAGTCTGTTGCTTATGGGACTAAAATAAGAATTTGTAAGATTTAAAAGAACAGGAAGATTTAAAAGAACAGAAAAGTAATAAAAGGCTAAATATATTGGTCCACAATTTGACATTTATGAAACATACCAGCTAGTATTAAATTGCAGTCAATTTGTCCATCAATGGTATTACTCTGATAATTATTAAAATCTGTTCCAGGTATATATATTGAAAATATTTTCTTTTCCATTCTTGAAGATAGGTACAGTACTTTGGAGAAATTGTACTAATCCTTTCAGTATGTTTGTATGTACATATATACACAAGTGTGTGTATCTTGATCTGTAGCTCTACATGTGTTTTATATGCAGCCACAGACACACACACACACACACACACACAGGTGGTTGGGAACCTGTGAGTATGTCATCACAAGCACACATCTGGGAAACGTCAGCACTGCCAGATACTGGTCAGATCTTTCTTCACTCATCACTGGCTGCACTTGTTCCCCTCACTTGACCTTGATTACGTAAACAGTTTGATATTGTCTCTGACCCTACACGGGACTCATCTAGACATCAGCAGCCGACGTGCCTCGAACGGAACCCTTCTTACGCATTGTTTCTAGTTCTTTCTGAGTTTCATCCTCCATTCTCCTAATGTCTTCCATTGTCAGATCATTCCACTTGTCAATCCAACAAAAAAGCTGGCGATGAAGTTTGTAAATATCCTTTTCCCTTGCTTCTGAATGAAGTTTTCTACTTTGCTTTGCAGTCCCCACCACTTGAATTTGATGGTCACCAGCTTGTAGGCACACATCTGAGGACAGTCAGAGTTGTTTGCCAGCTCCTTCTTCCAGTTGGGTACCAAAGGGCCTCTCTTGGTCTTGACTGACTGGAATAATGCTGGGTCTTCATCAGCTTTGTAGTCTGCTGGTTCAACTTGACTTCGATCTGCAATATCTATGCGGACAATTTCAACAGTTTTCCATGTGTTCGGATCTAAACCGTGTACATTTTCTAATGTTCCCAAGTCTGGTTTGTGCCATGTTTCAATTTTAATGAAGAAATCATCTTTCATATATACATTCGTTACAACTGAGGCATAATGGTTTGTTCTACTGTAGGGGTATGCGTTCCAGGCTTTCTCGTGAAACACCAAGGAGCCCTCTGGAGCAATCATCCTGACGAATGCAGGAACTTTGCTCCTGAACAGAACATGGCAAAACCACACGGAATTCCTTAATCAGCACCATCTTCCTGGAACCCCCTCACAGCTGCCGCCGCTATCACCGCCACCGCCGCCACTACCGCCCCTCACGGCGCCTCTATACACAGGTTTTTGATCTTGAGAGTCACCATCCTTACTCCGCATTGGTCAAGGGTCAACCTGTATCTCTATTTACAGAGGACATGTTCCTAAAGATAGAAAAACCTCAAATCATCCACACACAAAAATATTAGAGTCCATAGACTCATTCCGTAAAGTTGCAGGGTACCATATATACAAAATCAGTTGTGTTCCTATGCACTAGCAATGAACAATCTGAGAAGGAAATTTAGAAAGCAATTCCATTTACAATGGCACACAACACAGTAAATGTGTCAGGTGTAAATTCATTCAAGGAGAGCAAGACTTGTTCACTGAAAAGCATAAGAAGCAATGGTTCTACGAGAGATGAAAGACCAAATGGGGGGAAAAAAACAACTGTATGCATGCATTGGAAGATTTAATATAGTTCATATGGCAATACTACGCAAATAGATCTACAGAGTCAATACAATTCTATCAAAAATTTTTCTTCTGCATTTTCTAAATTCTGTCAATACCTTGTAGTATATTTCCTTTCAGACGTTGTAGTTTTCATCTCTTAAAGATAGAGAGGGTGTTGTTTATATTTTCTATTTCTCGGTTTAACATTTACAACTGATGGAAAACTTATACTAAAAGCTTTCATATCCTTCTCTGGCGGTTCTCACATGTGTCAGCTCTGGATTATTTTCCGATGACGGATCTGGCTCCTGATTAGGGGTCATTTTGCCTGGGAGAGCTCCAGGCTCTACTGCTTTCAAATGATTGCCCCCTGACTTGCTGGCCTTTCCTCCCATGGAGGCCCTGAGCAGGACCTCACTGCAAGCCACACCAGGGACCCTGCACAGCTCTGGTTAGGTGACTTTCCTCAGACCAGCTGGTTTGTCCCACATCACCTTTCCCTTTTATTCCCCAGGAATCCCAATTTGGCTGGTAAAATACCTGGCGCTTTCTATTTTTTAGGTTAAGCAGGCAGTGTGTCTCTTTGCCTGTTCCAGCTCCTAGAGGCCCCTCCTCCATGCTCAGCCCCAGCCCCAGCCCCAGCAGGCAGAGTCCTCCTCACACAGCCTCCTTCTGACCTCTTCTCTGCCTCTTTGTGTTTTAAGACCCCCTTGTCATTGCAGGGCGCCGCCTGGATAATCCAGGATCATCTCCCCATCTCAAGGTCCTTAACATAAGCACCTGTGCAGGGTCCCTTTTGCTGCAGGATGGAACATGTGCACAGGTTCCTGGCATTAGCCTGGGCAGCTCCTAGGGAGGGGGCATTATTCTACCCAGCAGCACACTATTGATCTCAGGTGACAACTAAAGTTGGACGCCCCCTCTCCACCCTCCAATCTTTTCTAATTTAAACATTCCGGGAAAAGTAAACCACTACCTCAAGGCGCAAGCAAGACAAGGCAAATCAGAACCCTAGGGCGCTCCATCCATGACCATACAATTGCCCAAATCTCTTCAAAGTAGTCTGTTTAGTTTTCCAGACCTGGCTATTTTCCCTCCAAAGGCCGACCTGACTGCAGAAATCGCCTCCAGGGGGAAGCGCCAAGTGGTGGAGGGAGGGCAGGCGGTGGCAGAGTGGGGAGCCTGGGACCCCACTAACCCCCTGCTGAGAACTGTGAGCCTGGTCTAAGGGAGCAGAAGCAGTGGTCCCCTTTGGCCCTGCCCTCAACAGCGGGATCCTTGGGCGCCTCCCCGCGCGGCCACGAGGGGGCGCGCCGCCCTCTCCTAGGAGCCCGCCTGGGGAAGAAGCAGGCCCTGGGATGTGTTCAGCGTGTGAGGTGTTGTGCGCTGGTGTCAGCCCGAGGGCCCAGGGGTTGCGGACTTTTGGTCCTCCCCTCCCCCCCGCAGTGTCCAGGCCTGGGGGAGGCTGTGGGGACTGGTTTGAACTGTACAGGTGCAGCCATGGCACTCGGTGTCCTCCAACCAGGGTCCGAAGAGAAAGAGAGAGAGAGCTAGAGAGAGCAAGAGACAGCGTTGTATCTGCTCTTCGCGGGCTGTTGGAAAGTCCTCCCTCATGTTTCTCTCTGGCTGGCACAGCCTTCCCTGGGCTGGGTCGGGGGGGGGGGTTGTGTAGGGTTTGGGGGGCCATAGCTGCAGGGAGAGGAAGAGGAGTGGTAACCAATTCAGGAGACAGAGGAGACTGGGCAGGTGAGGAAGGAAGCCAGGGAGAAGAGGGGAAGGGCAGAGGGGGAAGGGGGACTGGAGGAGGGGAAGGAGGAACACCAGTACTGAAATCCAAGTTGGGAGGGGAGCTGGGGGGCAGGGAGACGGGGTGGGGTTGGGGACTGAGGCGAAGCCCTTGACGTCACGGACGGGGCGTGTCTGATGCAAACCAGGCAACATAAGTACTTCTTATGAGATCACCCATGTGTGTTCCCACTTCTTTTTGCTTTAAAAAATGAAGAGAATTTGATTTCTCTTTCTTTAGGCATATTTGCAAGTTATCCAAAAACAGAGTATCTCTGCAAATTTTCTGTGCTGCCTATTCTCTGCCACAGTTTGCTCAGGAAATGAGTCTGATGATTGGCTTCCACTTGACATAATGTGGGCATGGACAGTGGGAAGGAAAACCCTTCCAGCATAAACAGACCCTGTTTGCTGATGGGATTGGAAAGATGCCCCAACTCAGTGGCATCAAGACATTTAAACTTTATTTTTGTTTTTTAAACTAGGGTTTGAATTAAAAGTGAAGTGAATGCAAGAAATCCATTAAGCCAGATTAGTACTGAACTCCAGTCAGGACCATCACTTTGGTCATTAGGTCTGGCTGTGGGTAGCATGAAAAGTGAAATAAAGTCTGGTTACTCCTTCTTCCACCCACATTAATCTTAAATGACCTGATAAGACTAAAAACAATCCTTTCAGTGGTGGTAGAAGCAGACCTAAGGTGAAAGATTTAAGACAAGAACCATCACAAGGATGTCTTGACTAGGTAGAGCCAAAAGCCCTGGATGTCTTTGTTGTGAGGGTTGAAAGGAACTATCCTTAGAAACCCACACTAGAGGTGGTATGGCTCACCAGAGAGGACCACGGGGGAGGGTCACTGGGACCACAGCAACAGAGGCAATGCAGTGACTGTTGGGCTAATTAATAACGATGACCATGAAAGGTCATGAGGAAAGAACTGAAGAAGTGAGGAAACTAATATCTAAGCGCCCCGCAACATGTGATGCTTAATTCAGAGAGCAATGTCCAAGCCTACAAGCGATAGATTTTACATTAAATGAAGTGCAATTGCAATAGGACTCAGTGGGTATTTCACTTTGCCTTGGTCTTAGGTTAAGTAATTAAAATCAGCATCAGGTTCTGCCTGGAAGCTAGGGCAGCTGACAACGGCTAATTGTTACAGCAGCAAAATTAGCAGATGATCAAAGAAAATTTCAGAATTTCTTGCCAGAATGAATACGCATGAAATTCTATCCTCTAGTCTAACAAAATGCATAGAGGATAGAATTAAATTTAGCTAATTAAATTAAGTATGAATTAACCCATAGTTTTGATTTAGTAGGCTGTACGAACATATGGAGCACTTGCCATAAAATGGAAGAAGGTATGTGCCATGAGGACCCTGTTGGCTGCTCCAGTCCCGCCATTAAGTGCCTCGCTCTCCTGATTTTCATTCCTTGTACATATCATTGTCCACTCTGCTTAAAACCCCCCAGAGACAGGAACCTCACCATTCCTGCCCCTGACTTTGAAGTGGAGGTGGGAAATAAATATAATATGTTGAGTAGAAAGACAATGATACGTTGTTAAATTCAAGGAAGACACTGGAAAAGGAGAAACTGATGAGGAGGGGATTGCAGAATGAGTGAGATGAGCCAAGGAAACAGTGTAATGGCAACAGAATGAAGAGCAGGGTGTGACCACACTCACAGCACTGTGGCATGGGAAGGAGCTGAGAAGTGGTAGACCTCGTTTTTTTGGAAGAGTGGCTTTTCCAGCAGGCATTGACTTCCTTTCCTTTGATTCCATTGAGGAGGCGGGGTTCATCCCAAAGAGTTAGGAGTTGTAAAAGCCAGATGTCCTAGAGATTTTGTTGAATGAACTGGACTGCTGCATAGTCTCCTACCTCATCTTAATCCATCAATTCTGCCACCTCTCTCTTAAATTGTTATCTGTTCAGCGTGTAGAGAATAGATATTTAAAATTTTAATAATCAAGGATTACTTAACAAACAACAACATGCACAAGGCTTAAACATTTAGTTCAATGAGTTTTGTCCATTGTACATACTCATGTAATCATCATCCAAAACAAGATGGGGAACACTATATCACCCCATAATACTTCCCTAGTCCTCTTTCCAGCTTGATTCCCTTGAAAAGGCAAGTGCTTTCTGATTTGTCACTATAGTTTTCTTCTTAGATCGCATATCAATGGAATCATATAGAACACATTCTTTTGTATTTTTTTTATAATCTAGTCAAGGGTTATTGTGTTTTAACAATCGTGCACTCCTTTTTATTGACAGGTAGCATTTCATTTTATGAACATACCTGAATTTATTCATCCATTCACCTGTTGATAGACATCTGGATTGTTTCCAGTTCTGGGCTATTATAACGAACATCATTATGAACCTTCTTGTACAAGTCTTTTTGTGGACACATATTTTCATTTTTCTTGGGTAAATTCCTAGGGGTGGAATTGCCGGGTTCTAGAGCAGTTGGTTATTTAACTTTATACAAAACTGCCAAGCAGTTATCTAAAGTATTATTCTACACAGCTACCCAGAAGTGTGTGAGAGTTCCAGCTGTTCCACATCTTCGCCAGCACTGAGCACTGTCAGGACTCTGATTTCAGTCATACCCATGCATGTGAAGTGGTATTTACTTCCAAAGTGATGGTTTTCAATGCCTTTTCACGTGCTCATTAGCCATTTATTTATCCTCTTGTGAAGTGTCTGTTCAAATCTTTTCCCCACTGTTTTAATTGGGTATTTGTCTTTTTATTATTGAGTTGTTGGAGCTATTTAAACACTCTGGATCCAAGTCCTTTGTTAGATAAAAGTGTTGTGAAAATTTTCTCCCTTTCTATGGTTGTGTATTTATTTCCCTAATGGTGTCTTTTAAAAGAGCACATTTTTTTTTTTATGAATCCCATTTAATCTTTATTTTCCTTTTTTGCTTTTTATACATTTTGTTTTGTCTAAAAAATCGTGGCCCACCTGAAGGTTGTGAAAATATTTTGTTTTCTTCTAGAAGGTTTATGGTCTAGCTTCCCAGAATCCATCATGATAATTATCTGGTATGGAACAGTGGGGCGTCAAAAATTCATTCTTCCCCCCCCATACAGGTATACAGTTGCTTCACACTTATTGAACACATTTTTCTTTCCACGTGGATTGACTTGGTGCCTTTCTCAACAATCAATACAGTGGTCTATTTCTGGACCTTTCATTCTGCTCCTTTGATGTGTGTTCTATTCATATAATCTTAATATTTGTTTTCCTTATTATTCAGTTGATCTACTTTCTATTTTTCCTTGTGATATATTCTTTGACACACACATCATTTTGCTGTATTTTGCTTAATTTCCAAATATTTTGAGATTTTTTTTTAGATGTCATTGTTTTATTCACACTATTTTGGTCAGAGGCATGTTCTGTATATTTCGAGTCTTTTGATATTTACAGAGACTTGTTTTTACGACCCATCATTTTACTCTATCTTGGTGAATGTTGAATGTGGATTTGAATACTCAAGTTTATTGGTAGTGTTGGGCAAAGGTTTTACATCCTTATACATTTGTGTTTTAGTTGTTCTAGTAATTACTAAGAGAGAAATGTTAAAATCTCCAACTAAGACTGTGGATTCGTCTGTTTCTCTCATCTCTTTGCCAATTTTTACTTACATTTTCTCAATCTCTTGTTATTTGCATAACATTCAGGACTGTTCTTGAATAATTATGAAATAGCCCTCTTTGTCTCTCGTAATGCTACTTGTCTTAAAGTTTTTTTTCTGATATTAATGTAATTTCTTATGCTTATTTTTTGCCTGACACATCTTTGCCACCCATTTACTTTCAATCTGTATGTCTACATTCAGATCTCTAGTAACAAACATACAGTTGGGTCTTGATTTTTCCCTGCTTAAATTTGACAATCTCTCTCTTCCAATGCAATATTCTGTCTTCTAACTTTTCATGTAGTTGTCAACATAGCTGGATTTAAGCCTACCATTTTATCATTTTTTTTCTATTTGTTTCATGTTTTCTTTGTTGTTCTCCTCCTATTGTTGGGTTAACTGAGTATTTTGATAGTATTCCTCCCCAACCCTTGTTAGTTTTATTTTTGTATTTGTTTTAGTGGTTGCTCTAGATGTCACAACATTCATCTTTAAATCATTACAGACAGTTTCAAATAATATTTTACCTCTTCACAAACCATGTAAATATAACCATATAATATAACCATCTATTCCCCATAACACTCTGTGCTTTTATTGTCATATATTTTACTTCTGCATATGTTACCAACCTTTCAGTACTGTGTTATTTGTGCTTTGAACAGTCAAGAGTCTGGTATCATTTCCCATAACCCTAAACAATGTCTTCTAGCCTACTTTTGGTAGTGCGTATCTGCTGGATATGCAGTATTTCAGCTTTTACCCACAAATATCTTCCATATGTCTTAATTTTTTAAAAAGATTTCATTTGAGAGAGAGAGATAGCAAGAGAGAGCATGAGCAGGGGGAGAGGGAGGGGCGGAGAAAGAGGGAGAAGCAAACTCCCTGCTGAGCAGGGAGCCCAATGCAGGGCTTGATCCCGGGACCCTGGGATCAAGACCCGAGCTGAAGGCAGATGCCTCACTGCCTAAGCCACCCAGGCACCCCTTGTATTTCTTAATTTTGAAATGTGGCCCTCCATAGCTTCTGTTGAGATGTCAACTTCCACTCTTTTCAGTGTTTCACTGTATATATCTTCTCCCCATGGATACTTTTAAGACTTTCTATATTTGATTTCGGCAGTCGGATTATGATGTGCCCGGATATAGTTCTCTTGCTGTTCACACTGCTCAGGATTAGCAGAGATCTTTGGATCTCCAGGTTGATGTCCTTCATCGCTTTTAGTAATTGCCAACTATGATTTCAAAAACTTTTCTATTAGACTGTTTGGTATTCACTCATCTTTCTAGAACATTCTCCTCCAGTTTTAAAAATTGCTTTTTTTTCCACTTTGGGCTTCGGTGTGAATGGTTTATTATATCCTCTCTACACTGATCCTTTCTTCTGCTGTGTTGTCTTTTTAAGCCTGTTGAATCAACAATTAATATCTTGTATGGTGTTTTCCAGTTATTGCATTTCTAACTATTTTAAGGTTTTCGATTTTTTGCAAAAATTTCCTATCTATTCACACATGTTGTCCATTTGATGCTAGATTAAAATTTTTTATTAAGTAACCTCTGTGCCCAAGGTGGGGCTCAAACTCACGACCCCAAAATCAAGAGTCCCACACAACACTACCAACTGAGCTAGCCAGGCACCCCCATTTTAAGCCGGATTTTTGAGCACATTTGTCAGAGCTGTATTAAGGTCCATATCTGCTATGCAATAGTGGGCCATCTATGGCTTTGTTCTAATGACTGCTTTCTTTTGTTAATGGGACACCTTTTCCTCCTTTTTCTAGGTCTCATAGTTTTTAGTTATGCTCCAGCTATTGTACATAAAAGAATAGGAGACACTGAATAAACAGCATCTGTCCCTGAAATATCTTTGTCAGGATGCTGGTGTGTGGGCAGGGTGGTCTAATATGTGGTGGGTCTGGGCTGTGTCTTTGAGAGCATTCATCTCATTAGGGACATTCGCTCAGTTAGGTTTCATTTGCTCTCACCTCTGTCATGGACCTTTAAGAACTGTGACACGGTGGCACATCTATCTTGCTCTCATCATGGTATCATGATGGCTCATCACCATGGTATCGACTGTCTCTTGCGACTTTCTACGTATGTATGCCAGTAGATTTCTATTATCTTCGTTATATTATAGTGACATTGTTATCAATCACAACAGTGTTTTTCATCAATGTTAAGGAATTAAGCTATAACATAAATGCATGGATAGGCTGCATGTCTCCAGGAAAATTGGGATGGGGCTTGGAGCCTGTGGGCTGTGTGGAATATGGTGCTGATTGTTTCTTACTGAACAAGGTAACAATTTATGGCAGGCACTGTTGGATGCCTGTTGGTTTCCGTATCTACTTAAAAATTTACACTCAACAAAAGGAATCCATATCTATCACTCTGCTCTCAACCTGAGTAGTCTGACGCCAGCTGTGAGTCACACGGTAAGATCCAAAAACAATCCAATGAGACTTTAGTGAGCCCAGGCTCTGGAGAAAAGAGGCTGGGGCTTGAATGAGGGCACAGCAAGGGACTGATGGGAGCTCCTGGATTGTGGGGATTAAATAGGAAGCCAGAGCCACATGCAGGTCATATGCATTTCAGGGGTATGGGACAACAGACTGGGAGGGTAATAGAGGTGGCTATAAGAATTAGGCTTTTTGTAAGAGTATCTAAGGGGCAAAATCCATTCAAAAGGCATTTACTGAGCATCTATTCCATTTCAGACTATGGGTTAGAACAAATTAATATTAGATCGTGTTTATGGAACACCAGTGGTTTCCTCAGGAAGTCTGCTAAATGTTGTATGTGCATTATCTCAATGGATCTTCACCACAACCCCACGAGATAGGGGCTGCCCTTATGCCTGCTTTATATACTTAGAGACTTGTACAGGGTAAGTAACTTTCTGGAGTTTACAAAGCTAGTAGCATGCAGCTAGGGTTTGACTCTAGGCCAAATTTAGAATAATTCTAATTTATGAAGAAATGCTATGTAGTAGACCATGCATTTCATGTGAGCAAAGACGGCATTTGTTCCATTTTACCTCTCTGTATCCCATGCCTAATATAATGTCTGGCACACTGTAGACACCCAAAAAACATATGAAGGAAGAATTAATTTATCAATGAATGCTAGGCACCAGGAATACTAGAATGAGTCCTCACACTTCTGTCCACCCCCTGCCCCCTGTATCATAGGGGAGATGGACAAGAATATTACAAGGACCTCAAAGGATGTGAGACAAATCGAGGTATAGTGTGTGTCATTGTCACATTCTGTTCCCTTTGCTGTCTCTCCCATGAGACTCAAGTTCCTGATGGTGGGTCTGCATTTATTCATTTTTTATTCTCATCGGACACAGAGCCGGAAGCTCAATAGATGGCTGAGGATAAGTGTCAAATGGAAGAAACAGGTGGTGATGTCTGAACAGAGTTTGTTTTAGGATAATTTGGGACAGGATTTTGCGTGCTGGTAAAGAGGAAGAGTTTTTGCCTTCACTGAGGACTTGGATGTTGCTGAGATTACAAGCGATAAAGACCATACAGTCTTAGGGAGACTAAGTAAGCCCAAGAGAAGACAAGAAGGGGGATGGGGGGAGGAGGAGAGAAGAGGAGGAAGGAGAGGAGAAGAGGGAGGACGAAGATGAAGGGATGGAGGCAGAGAGAGCAGCTTGTTATCCAAACCCCTAAACCAGCCATGTCTGAATACCAACCCCTCGGGCTTCCCAGTTATAAGTTCATGAATTCCCTACTTTGATTTTTCTAGTTTCAGTCTGGTTCCCATTTAACAACTGAAAGAATTCTGACTAAAACTGATAAGCTTCTGTTCAGTGACTGTGTTAACCTATTTTTTGCATCTGTTTAAAGCAACAGTTGGCAAACTGAAACCAATGTGCCAAATTGGATCACCGTTTTTGTCCAGCCCAGGAGCTAAGAGTAAGAATGGTTACTGCATTTTGAAATGGTTGAAAAGTAAAAAGGATACTTCATGATGTGAAAATTGTATGAAATTCAGATTTCAGCGTCCTAAATAACGTTCTATTGGAAGACAACCATGCCCATCCTTTTCTATATTGTCTGTGGCTACTTTATGCTCCAATGAGGCAGAGTTGAGAAGTTTGACACCACATGGTCCACCAAGCATAAAATATTTACTGTCTGGCCCTTTACAGAAATGTTGGCTGACCCTGGTCTAGAGCACCTAAGGCAGAAAACATTGACAAATAGGGGTCACTAAGGATATGACCTGCACTGGGGGATGAGAGGGGACAGAAGGACCTATGGTTATTCCAGGATGGCCCCTCTAAACCCTCCGGATTAACCTCAAAGTTTCTCTTTCCCTCATCTTCTTTTGCTCCTTCTCATTTTGATGCCAGTGTGTTCCAGGATCTTTTGGACATTTATGACTGAAAAGAGCGCATGACAAAATCCATGTGACCCTAGGCTATCACCCCACCTCCTTGATCTCCAGTCACCTCATTAGTGAAGTGGGTTATTTCATAAATCGTATTTCACGGGTTGATTCTGATGATTTGATGAAATCAGGGTACATGCACGGTCTACAGAAATGGTCACAAATGCTTTCTTCACTCCTATAGTGAGAAATGCATGAAATACACTTTGGAAAAGCACGGAGACACACAGCTGAAGGAAAGTAAATTTTAATGTTGTAATAATGACCACATGTTCAGGTAGGCACCAAATGACTCTGTATTCATTATATCCCTCCAACTTGGATTAAGTAATTTTACACTGAAAGCTTAATCAAGTCCCTTTGAAAAATTCAGAATAGCACATACATATCAACAGTGAAAAGTAAGGCTGCCCTGGCTCCTCCTTACACGTTCTTCCCAAAGGCAGGCATGGTCATCATTTTATCAACTTCCAAAGGGCCTCTGCACAACACCAGTGAATGTACGTGGTGTGCGTGAGCCTATACCCAGTCCCTTTTGCCCACATCCCCCATACTGATGTGAATGTACCATTAACACTCTGCTCTGTACCTGGCTATGTTTACTTTAAAAACACATATTTTCACATTCACCAGAGATGTGTTCAAGAATATTTAAAGCAGCACTATTTGTAATAGCAAAAAATTGGAAAGAACCCAGATATCCATCAGCAGGAGAATGAGTAAATAAATTGTGGTGTATTTATACAACGGAATATGTTCCATTAATGAGCATCCACAAACCACAGCTCTAAGTAACGATGTGGACAAATCTGATAGACATTCCCCTGATGGAAAGAATCCAGACATGAAAGGGTAGATGGTTCCAGCACTAACCTCTGATGTCACAAGTTAGGATGGTCGTCCCCCTGGGTGTGAGGGAGACAGAGAGAGCAGGAAGGGGCTCTAGGGGATTGCAGTGTTCTAACACTCGATGTGGGTGTTGGGTAACCGTGTGTGTGCACTTTGAGAAAATTCATCATCACTTATGGTTTTGTGCACATTTCTGTAAGTATGATTTTCTTAAATGAAATTCATACCAGAAATTTTAAAAAGCACATTATCTTAGAAATTGAATTCAGACCACATGGGTTTACTTCCTTCTCTTTCCTAGCTGTGGAGACCTGTACTGTACTTCCCTCTCGCCACTGCCCCTCTGATGCACAGTGAGGTGGTTTCCGGCTATTTGCTGCTGGATGCTATTTTCCAAGACATTTTCTAATCACCCTTCCAAACGGAAGCAGGCTGTCGTGAGCACAGAATCAATTCTGCCCTGGAGATACCAAGAGGCAGGATGCCCTGTTTCAGACTACTGCACAGGTGGGTAGGGCCCTGACCCATCCTGAAGCCGCACAGGCATCCTGTGGGCAAACACCGCCCGCACAGTTGCATTGCTGCTAATGGGTATTCCCAAAGCAGGGTGCTGTTATTTGCCTTTTCTCCTTGTCATGAATGCCCAAGTGTTCTGAATATTAATGAAACCATTCACAGCCTCCTTTGCAGGCTTAAAATATTCAGCATCAAACATACTGTTTTGTTCCCATTTCAACCAAGTTTAATTTCCTTAACCAGCTTTGTTTTTGTAAAGCAAAATTAATGTATAATTTCAGTGTTTAAATCTCAATTCTCAGCAATTCACAACAGATTGCAAGTGACTATGATTTGTCCGTTAACACCTAATGGGTTGAAATAATTTATTGCGCAAACATTTCCAGGAAAACGACGCCGCTTGAGCAAAAGCAAATCAGGAAATGTTACTTGTTTATCTAATAAACTACCCTACGGTGAGTGAGTACATTAGCATTGCACAAACTTTGTGACTTATTCATCATCAGTATTTATTATTAAAACTTTATCTGTTTCAACTTAGTGAATGGCTGCCCTGGGATACACTGCTTGCGGCAACAAGAAAATAAAGTTTATGCAATTTGCATAATATAAATATATTATATTTATATTATATTATATATAAATACTAAATATTTAAATACTAAATATATAAAAATCTAATCTGCTCAGGATGCACAGGTGCTGTAAATCACCTCGATCCCGTGGTTTGGCTGGGAGATATTAGGGGTGATGAAGAGGCACTTGTTGCTTTTGTAGGCAAAGAGGATAGAGACCTGGGAGCACAGGCTCAGGAGGGGCGTCTGAGACAAGGTGCTCAAGCTGCTCCTACTTCTTTTTTACTCTTTATAGGGGCATCTCTGTGTCATACAAATTGGATCCTGCAGGCTTAGATTCTCTCTCATGATGAGGTCTTTGCATATGAAGAAAAGATATGAAACACACCTCAGGATCTTTGCACATGCTGTGCTCTCTCTTTCGGTGGTGCTTCCTTCACATCACCTGCTTGTCCCTAGTTACAGCTTACTCATTGTTTTGGCCTCAGTGTAAATTTCCATATCCTTCCTGACCCCCACCTCCCTGTCTAGCTTGGTCTCCCACCATGCACTCTCATGATGCCTTGCACTTCTCCTTCCAGCCCTACTTATTCAAATGTCTTTCTTCTCCTCCGGACTCTGGGCCAGAGGAGGGGAGGAATGTGTCTGTGTTGGACAGTGCCCGGTCCAAGGCATGGCAGATAGTAAAAGCTGAATTACATTTTTGTTGAAAAGTGAACAAATGAATACCTATAGTCATCCATTTAAAGAAATGTCTATATAATCAACAATCATATGCTATATTACTTTTCAAATTAGACAAATTAAAAAGTGAATTACAACCCCTAGTGTTGGCGAGAATTTAGGGACATGAGAACTCTCAAACACTTAGGAAAATGATTCCACAGAATGAAGCAAAGTCTTCAAATGATTATTTTATTTTTTGGCTTGGGGAATACATTCATGGGAATTTATGCTAAAACAGTAATTTGGGAATATGTGAACACATTTGGTTCCAAAGATATTCATCACAGTGTTGTTTAAATTGTGCAAAATTGTTAGCCCCTTAAATGGTCAACAACAGAGGATTAGCTGAGAGAGCTACAATTTACATAAATGATGGGATACTATGAAGGTGCTAAAACATTAATTTAGAAATGTTTTCATGACATGGGAAGAGGTTTACGATCTACTCCGGAGGGAATCAAGCAAATACAAAGCCTTATGTAACCATGATTCTATTTTTGTAATAACATTCATGTACAGAAATGACAAGAATCATGCATGTTAAAATGTTAAAGAAATTATTACCTGTGGTGTGGTAAGATTTTGCTTTTAATGTAACCTTTCCTCAAAATCGAAAGCAAAATGAAATGAACCTATGCACTAAGTCACTGGTTTAAGCCATGCAGAGAGGAATTAATTTAAGTGAATATAAAAAAATAGTCATTTGGCTGTATATCTTAGTGGGATGTACGTTAAGGACAAAAAGAACATCAAATAAAATGTATTTCCTTTTTAGTAATTATATTGTTAATTATTATATTGGTATTTCTATTTGGAAGCTAGTTAAGTAAATTATATGAAGACACGAGGAATTATGTTTATGTCATCAGTAAATAAGATACTCAGCTTAACAGAACAAGTGAAAAATAGAAAAGAATTTAAATAAAAACCAGCAACCCTAAATTTGAATTGGAAATATCAGTATAGTCTCCCGATGCATGTTCCCTCTTTTTAAAAGATTTTATTTATTTGAGACAGAGACAGGGATAGAGATAGCCATTTGAGAGAGAGACAGAGAGCACGAGCAAGGAGGAGGCAAAGAAGCAGGCTCCCTGCTTAGCAGGGAGCCTAACGCAGGACTCGATCCCAGGACCCTGGAATCATAACCTGAGCCGAAGGCAGAAGGTTAACCAACGGAGCCAGCCAGGTGCCCCTGATGCATCTTCTCTTAAAACACACATTTCCTACCTCTGTCCACTGAACAATCCCAGAAACCAGGAGCAGTCTAGCAATACGGGTGCTCCTAGCATCTGTACTGTGATCACTAAACAAGATTTTCTACTGAAACAAGCCAGAGCTCCATAGAGAAATGGCTGATTCCAGAACTGGGGCAGGAAATGTACAAGAAGGTACTGGATCATCTTATCTTTCCAAAGGAAATGAGAAAAAAAAGGCTCCTGGGTCATGTCAGAGGGCTTGATGGCCTGCTTAAAGAGACTCCCTAGCCAGAGAGGGCTCAACAGTGGATTGAAAGACATCAGCTCTGTTAAAACCATGCACAGAAGATGTAACAACAGCAACTGGTTTCTTCTGAAGAATGGAGGGGAACCCACTCACTATTCTGAAAACCAGCAAATAAAGGGAAAGAATCCAGCATTTTCCTGCCTTTATTTTATACTGTACCTCAGAGTAACCAAATGGTTTACTTGAGATTTCTCTTTAAATGGAAGTATTCCCACTCAATAATGATGACAGGATGACAGAATCAGAGTGTCCCAATTTTTCACCCTCCAATGCAATCACCGAACCATGCAGTCACCCGCAATGACTACTGGCATCACAAAAAGAGAAACTACCAGACATCTTACACCTCTTGATGGAAATAGATGACACCACTTGTGGAGTTTTCTAGCCAAAATACTGAACCTATAGAGATACACATTATATGGCACCACAGGGATGTGATTAGCAATATTTAAAATATAGGAAACTCTGACATCATCAACTAAGAAATAGCAAAGAAATTAAAGAGATGATTGAGAACCTATAGACAAAGAGATTTAAGAGGTATTAGCTAACAGCAAGGGATGGGTTTGTTTGGATCCTAATTTGAGAATAAGAATAAGGCAAGGTACAAAGAAAGAAAAAGAGGCCATCTGGGAAATTTTAATACTCACTGGATATTTAAAGATATTAAGAAGTTATTGTTACGTGTTATATGTAATGATGGTATTGTGACTATTTTTAAAAATGTTTATCTTTTGGAGATATATGCTAAATTATTTCTGGAAAGAATAAGCTCACTGGAACGCATAACAGATGCAGGCTCTTCTGCATGTTCACTAATTTTTTTTAGGTCCTTGGGATCTTTTCATTTTGAAGACTCAACATGAGACTTATATCTTTTTTTTTTTTAAGATCTTATTTATTTATTTGACAGAGAGAGCGAGCGAGAGCAAGAGCAGGAACACAAGTAGGAGGGGTGGGAGAGGGAGAAGCAGGCTTCCCGCTGAGCAGGGATGCTGGGCTCCATCCCAGCCAAAGGCAGACGCCTTCGAATGAGCCACCCAGGTGCCCCAGACTTATTTTTTTAATGTTCAGAAATGGTCTATTATTTTACTGATCCTTGCCACATCTTCATTTATTCCGGTTCTGAATTCTGTAATTCCCTTGGGTATATAAGGTAACCTAGCCTGAGTCTGTTTCTCTTTTCTTCTCTAAATTCATCATTCCAGGATAATTTTATTACTTTGGATTAAGTGACGTTGATCCAAAGCAACTCTATCTGATATGGGATATGCCAGCAACTAGATTGTACATCAGCTACGTAATTCTGTAATGGAAAAGACTCTTCAAACATGAAAAAGAAAAGTTATATTTTATGCTATAGAGAAGCAGCCTGAGCAAGGAGCTTCAGAATCACTAGGAATAATATTAAGCATTTGAATCCATTACACAAAGGCAGCAAATAATTCTATTTTCTTGGGTCAACTACTAATTGTGCTGTAATGCTCTCAACACTTACATCTGTCATTGTTGGGAAATACTAATGGAATGCTTTAGAACAGGAATTTGAGAGAACTGTTGGTTAATGAAGACACAACTCCCCATGTGTACCTAAATGTATGAGATAGGACCAGGCTAATTTTAGAGTAAAGATGGTGGTTTCAGAACACTACAGATAAATACCTCCACAGTGTCTATAACTGTAAGACAGATAAATTGAATTTGTTAAAAAGGATTGCACTGAAACAGCCCAAACCATATTCCTGATCTAATTAACTTGTTTACAAAGCTTAATTGATTTATTTTCCCTAAAAGGTCTTTCTGTGAACTTCCCTACAGATACTGTTGTTCTTAAAAGTCTTCCAGGTAGCTGTTACTGAAATCCAGTCCAAAAAATAGGTTCATTTTTCCTTTTAAAAGGGAATATATTTCCTCAGTGAATGGAATAAGCAGAGGCCAGCTTCTTAGGCAGGGCTGACCAGATGCACAGGGATGTCTTCAGGAATCTGTTCCTCTAGTCTCTTGGCTCTGCTGTTTTCTGTGTCAACTTCATTCCCTGGCAGACTCTTTCTACCCTAGTGGCACAGGAGGTCACCAGTAGCTTCAGCCACATCTTACCCAACTGAAAAGGCCCTAACTTTTTGTTTGCCTTACTTCTGTCACATTTGTATCCCTAAATACATCACTTAGCCAGGAGCATGTTGTCCCTTTGTCAAGTTTGGGTCCTCCATATAGCTCTGGAATCATATTATGGGTTCAACCCATAAACAGTGGAGGGTGGTTCTTTGATGGAACCTCATACCTTGCTACTTAGAAAGGGGAAATGCACGCCAGGCAGGCAAATGCCACATTGGACATCTATTGCAGAAGGTGAAGTCATTTTATATATACAAATCACTACAGGGTATTGATGTGGGAAACAAAGGGAGAGGAAAAATTATTAAATTTCCTTACTACTTACAGGTCACTGACAAGTCCTTGAAATAGGCAGAGTGACATTCCTCTAGGGACTTAACTGCCTGGATATTAACACTTTGCTAAGGGCAAAAGGCAACCTTGGCCTGACCCCCAGGATCCTGTAAGTCTTCTTTAACATGTAAAAATTCCTTGAGAAATTTCCTTTTATCTCTAAACCCCCCAAGATATGTGTTGGCAATCACTCCCCAAGCATATACACATCTGAAGGTTCTCAAACAAAGGTTTTTTTTAGATGGGAATAAATGACCTTTTCCCAACAATAGCTAGCTCCCTCAAGGTCCTGGAAACCATGCTTCCAAAATTCCTTAGAGACTTAAGGAGACTCTAAGTCTCCTTAGAGACCTAAGGAAAGACTAACCCGCTCCCAACTTCAAAGTATATACTGGGCCCCTCCTCATGACCCCAGGGCCGCTCTTCCTGCCCACGGGTCCTGTCCCCATGCTTTAGTAACACCACCTTTTTGCACCAAAGACGTCTCAAGAATTCTTTCTTAGCTGTTGGCTTTGAATCCTCATGTCTTTTCCAACATTAATATGGCCTAACCTGGTCACTTGCAGGTTAAGGGAATGGTAGCAGGCCTGACTTTGGAAGCTTATGGAAGCTTTGCTGCTCTGTATTTAGAGGTAAGAGGAGGAGGGGTTTGATGAGAGCACAGGTGCCAAACTCTTGATCTGGTTTGTTTCTTCCTTGGAGGATGCAAAGGCAGTCTGTCAGATGTGCCTTTTCTGGCAGATCTTTAGTTTTTCTAAAGGCTTATAAAAAAGAAGCTTTTTGTTCTTTGAGATTTTAGCAATGTTAAAGCAAATCCCCACTAGATATCTTCCCTGAGGGGGAGCATTTGACAATTGCTTATTCATTCTTGCTTTGGCACTGTCAAAGGCTACCTGATGGAATGACTTACTGGAGAACATGAAAAATGCTGCACTATGACTTTCTACTTGGTCAAACAATGCCTGTGACACATCCATAAAGATATGGTCAGCCACCTGGGAAAGGTGGTATCTAAGTGATGTTTGAAGATAAGATGTTCAGTGAAGTGTCCTACAGGTGGGTAGTTTTAAGTCTAGTAAAACTTTAGCTCACATGTATTGAGTACTGACTATATGCTAAATGATTTGCTATGCATTGGGGATACAAATAGAAATATTATGAACGTGCACTGGTGCGATACAATGATTTATAATTATAAATATATATTTGGTTTTTCAGGCCCAGAGTTCCTAAAACCCTTGGAATTTCCTAAGTGTCTTTTGTTATGTTAATGAGATAGCTTTTGCACCTAAGAAGGGAGGGGCTGGCTGCCAGGGGAACCAACATTGTGATTCAAGGGTTGGAATGTTCAGTCCCACCCTTTAATCTCAGGAGAGGGGAGAGAGTGGAAGTCGAATCAATCACCATTGGCCAGAGAGTTAACTAATCAGGCCTATGTAATGAAGCCTCCATAAAAACCCAAAGGACAGGCTTGGAGTTCTTTTGGTTGGTGAACACGTGGAGCTGGGGAGAGTGGTGTGCTCATTGACAGCATGGAAGCTCCATGCCCCTTCCCATATACCTCACCCTATGCAGCTCATCAGTCTGGCTGTTCATGCATATCCTCTAATATCTTTGGCAATAAACAAGTTATTTATTTTAAAGATTTTATTTGACAGAGAGAGACACAGTGAGAGAGGGAAGACAAGCAGGGGGAGTGGGGAGAGTGGGAGAGGGAGAAGCAGACTTCCAGCAGAGCAGGGAGCCCGATGCGGGGCTCGATCCCAGGACCCTGGGATCATGACCTGAGCTGAAGGCAGGCGCTTAACAACTGAGCCACCCAGGTGCCCCTAAACCGGTCATTTAGTAAGTAAAATGTTTCTGAGCTCTGTGAGCTGCTATAGCAAATCATTTGAGCACAAGGAGGGTGTTGTTGGAACCTCCAGTTTGTAGTCCACCCAGGTTGGTCAAGTTTAACAACTTGGGCTTGTGACTGGCATCTGAAGTGGAGGAGGGAAGGGTGTCACACAGGACTGAGCCCTTCACATGGGGAATATGATGCTGTCTCCCAGTAGACACTGCCAGAATTGAGTTCAATGATAGGACACCACCCAGCTGGTGTCCTGGAGAATTGCTTAGGGGTGTTTTAGGGGGAAACCCCCCAACACAGACACTGGTTATTGGTCTCAGAATTGGGGTACAAATATATGGCTCCTGGTGTTAATAGATTCGGCCTGCTTATAACAGGTGACTCATCAGAATAAGTCAAAGGGGAACTTTTCGTGTTTAAACAGAGTTTTATTCCTAGATCTACTGATAGAGTGAAAAGGTTAAAAATATTTGATTTTAAGACTTTTGTCCTAAAGCACCTTAGTTCGAGAAGCACAGGTATAAATCTCTGAAAAGGGTAGTTTATTTCGTCTGATGTTATGTAGCATCAGGATAGTCTTTAATTGATGGCTTTTTTTTTAAAGATGTTATTTATTTGACAGAGAGAGACACAGCAAGAAAGGGAACACAAGCAGGGGGAGTGGGGTGAGTGGGAGAGGGAGAAGCAGGCTTCCCACGGAGCAGGGAGCCCGATGCGGGGCTCAGTCCCAGGACCCCAGGATCATGACCTGAGCCGAAGGCAGATGCTTAACGACTGAGCCACTCAGGCGCCCCCTTGATGGCTGTTTCTTTCTGTTTGACTAGAGACCAAGGTTTGCTGATGCTTCTGAATATCTAAAATGATTTCCATTTGGTATTTGGCTTGCTTATGTACAGAAATACATTATTTAATTGGGTTGAGAAAGACCAGACCATGGTGGTTCAAAAACCCTGGGGATGTGGCTTATGTTTGTTAGCACCCAGCTATCTCGGGTTCTTATACGCCAAGCTCACTGTCAACCTTCGACATAGAAGTCAGCAGGAAAATATTTACGTGAGTGTCAAGACCATTGTCTTTTTTTTCTTCAAATGTTTTATTGTCATGTTAATCACCATACATTACATCATTAGCTTTTGATGTAGTGTTCCATGATTGTTTGTGCGTAACACCCAGTGCTCCACGCAGAACGTGCCCTCTTTAATACCCATCACCAGGTTAACCCATCCCCCCACACCCCTCCCCTCTAGAACCCTCAGTTTGTTTTTCAAAGTCCATCGTCTCTCATGGATCGTCTCCCCCTCCAATTTACCCCCCTTCATTCTTCCCCTCCTGCTATCCTTTTTTTTTCTTAACATATATTGCATTATTTGTTTCAGAGGTACAGATCTGTGATTCAACAGTCTTGCACAATTCATAGCGCTCACCATGGCACATACCTTCCCCAATGTCTATCACCCAGCCACCCCATCCCTCCCACCCCATCCCCACTCCAGCAACCCTCAGTTTGTTTCCTGAGATTAAGAATTCCTCATATCAGTGAGGTCATATGATACATGTCTTTCTCTGACTGACTTATTTCACTCAGCATAATACCCTCCAGTTCCATCCACGTCGTTGCAAATGACAAGATCTCATTCCTTTTGATGGCTGCATAATATTCCATTGTATGTCTTCTTTATCCATTCATCTGTCGACGGACATCTTGGCTCTTTCCACAGTTTGGCTATTGTGGACATTGCTGCTATAAACATTGGGGTGCACGTACCCCTTCGGATCCCTACATTTGTATCTTTGTGGTAAATACCCAGTAGTGCAATTGCTGGATCGTAGGGTAGCTCTATTTTCAACTGTTTGAGGAACCTCCATACTCTTATCCAGTGTGGCTGCACCAGCTTGCATTCCCACCAACAGGGTAGGAGGCTTCCCCTTTCTCCACATCCCCGCCAACATCTGTCGTATCCTGACTTGTTAATTTTAGCCATTCTGACTGGTGTGAGGTGGTATCTCATTGAGGTTTTGATTTGGATTTCCCTGATGCTGAGCGATGTGGAGCACTTTTTCATGTGTCTGTTGACCATTTGGATGTCTTCTTTGGATAAATGGTAAAGACCATTGTCTTAACATCTATGCCTGGTGCAGGGAAATCACGCATGTAATGGATCAGAAGACCTGTGCCAATTTAAAATTCTTTAGAAATGCCATTCTAATAAGCATTCTAACTACTGTGGATGATAAATTAATGTAAACATGGTCTTCCTTCTTTTTATTTACTTCCTTAAATCTCAGTGGGAGATTTTAGAATTGGTCCCTGTTGCTATCACATCAGGTACACAGATTTCTTTTATGTGTGGGGTGGAGGTGGGGATCTGATGCAGGGGCATTTAAGCCCTGTTTGACTAATGCAGATTTCCAAATTTGTGTTTACCAAAACTAAGACAAACTGCACTCCAGGAAGAAAGTTTTCAAGCAAATGGTTTCAGGACTAATCATTGGTTGCATCAGTACCACAGGACAACTCTGTGATCAAGGAAGTCTGGAGTCTTATCCAGTTCTCGAGGCTCCCAAAATATTGAAAAATAAAGGAACCTTGATTCAATATTATAAAAATTGGAATATATTTTAAATATTTGCATTGAACAATGCTTTTTTTTCAAAGCAACGTGCAATGACTATACATGACCTTCCTTGATGATGCATCTAGCAATTACTGGCTGGACATTTGTGAATGTGAGGCTGATACCATGAGAAGCAGAAGCACAGAGAGAGAGCTGGGTGCTTGAGTCCCTAATTGAATCACTGAGTCACACCTCCCCAGAAATCTGGTAGATGCCATGCTGCCGACTCTATATAGTTGAGCCAAACGATTCCTTTATTTTCTAAGTCAGGGCAAGCTGGGTGTTGGCTTGCAGCTGAAATTCTCCTCACTGATACAGACCTGGTCCACCTACTGCCCCTACCTTTCCTACTCAGCTCACACACAATACTAAGACTATCTTTATTTAATTGAGAAATTAATTATAGCTGGAGGTCTGTTGTATAGTATGTGGTTGTTTTGTTCTCTGTAACTGTAAACACATTTGACAAGTCCTCTTACTGACTTGACTAAAGGGATGGATTGCTGATATGACATAATTCTAGCTATTAACTGTCAATCCTTTCATCTTTAAATAGGCTGTCTTCTCTCTTCTTTACATTGATTTGACAATTTATACAGCTTGAAATGTTTCCACATGCATTATTTCACCTGATCATAAAGCCTTGCTTAGGGCGTATAGAAGAGGCATTTCCTGCTTTTTCAGAGAAGGAAGCTGAGACAAGAACCTGCCCTGGGCCAGTGTGTGAATAAGGTCCCAGGCTTCCCAGGAAGGCTGTATGCCCTCTATGGTTCCTCATTGGTTGACCAATCCAATTAGTATCCATGCATAAGTAAAAGAACACAGGGACTCAGGCCAATCTACAGAAGGACATTTATGAGGCTGCGCAACAGAAATCCAGAGGCAAATGGGATCTGGGCATGGACATCAGGAGCTTTTATCTGCATTTCTCTGGGCTCCCTTCCCTTCTGGGTATAGGCTTCATCCTCGACTGGACAGTGGCATGGCTATAGCTTCCTAGGCATCACACACAGACACAACAATGTCTGAAAAAAGAGGGACCGTTTCTTCCCCCTTTTCTTGGGGGTTTAGGGATTATTTTATATATATTATTTTATATTATTTATTATTTATATTGTGGTATTATTGTAGTGTATTTTTAAAAAATTTTTATGTTAATCACCATATATTACATCATTAGATTTTAATGTAGTGTTCCATGATTCATTGTTTGTGTATAACACCCAGTGCTCCATACAGAACGTGCCCTCTTTAATACTCATCACCAGGCTGACCCATCGCCCCACTCCCTCCCCTCTAGAACCCTCAGTTTGTTTTTCAGAGTCCATCATCTCCCATGGTTCATCTCCCCCTACGATTTCCCACCCTTCATTCTTCCCCTCCTGCTTTTTTTTCCTTAACATATATTGTATTATTTGTTTCAGAGGTACAGATCTGTGATTCAACAGTCTTGAACAATTCACAGTGCTCACGATAGCACATACCCTCCCCAATGTCTATCACCCAGCCACCCCATCCCTCCCACCCCCCACCACTCCAGCAACCCTCAGTTTGTTTCCTGAGATTAAGAATTCCTCATATCAGTGAGGTCATATGATACATGTCTTTCTCTGATTGACTTATTTCACTCAGCATAACACCCTCCAGTTCCATCCATGTGGTTGCAAATGGCAAGATCTCATTCTTTTGATGGCTGCATAATATTCCATTGTGTATATATACCACTTGTCCTTTATCCATTCATCTGTCAATGGACATCTTGTCTCTTTCCACAGTTTGGCTATTGTGGACATTGCTGCTATAAACATTGGGGTGCATGTACCCCTTCGGATCCCTACATTAGTATCTTTGGGGTAAATACCCAATAGTGCAATTGCTGGATCGTATGGTAGCTCTATTTTCAACTGTTTGAGGAAACTCCATACTGTTTTCCAGAGTGGTTGCACCAGCTTGCATTCCCACCAACAGTGTAGGAGGGATCCCCCTTGTCTGCATCCTCACCAACATCTGTCGTTTCCTGACTTGTTAATTTTAGCCATTCTGACTGGTGTGAGGTGGTATCTCATTGAGGTTTTGTTTTGGATTTCCCTGATGCCGAGCGATGTTGAGCACTTTTTCATGTGTCTGTTGGCCATTTGGATGTCTTCTTTGGAAAAATGTCTGCTCATATCTTCTGCCCATTTCTTGATTGGATTATTTGTTCTTTGGGTGTTGAGTTTGATAAGTTCTTTATAGATTTTGGATACTAGCCCTTTATCTGATACGTCATTTGCAAATATCTTCTCCCATACCGTCGGTTGTCTTTTAGTTTTGTTGACTGTTTCTTTTGCTGTGCAAAAGCTTTTTATCTGGATGAAATCCCAATAGTCCTTTTTTGCCCTTGCTTCCCTTGCCTTTGGCGATGTTTCTAGGAAGAATTTGCTGCGGCTGAGGTCGAAGAGGTTGCTGCCTGTGTTCTCCTTTAGGATTTTGATGGACTCATGTCTCACATTGAGGTCTTTCAACCATTTGGAGTCTATTTTTGCATGTGGTGTAAGGAAATGGTCCAGTTTCATTCTTCTGCATGTGGCTGTCCAATTCTCCCAACACCATTTGTTGAAGAGACTTTTTTTCCATTGGACATTCTTTCCTGCTTTGTCAAAGATTAGTAGACCATGTAATTGAGGGTCCATTTCTGGGCTCTCTATTCTGCTCCGTTGATCTATGTGTCTGTTTTTGTGCCAGTACCATACTGTCTTGATGATGACAGCTTTGTAATAGAGCTGGAAGTCTGGAATTGTGATGCTGCCAGCTTTGCTTTTCTTTTTCAACATTCCTCTGACTATTCGGGCTCTCTTCTGGTTCCATACAAATTTTAGGATTATTTGTTCCACTTCTTTGAACAAAGTGGATGGTGTTTTGATGGGGATTGCACTGAATATGTAGATTGCTCTAGGTAGCATTGACACCTTCCCAATATTTGTCCTTCTACTCCATGAGCATGGAACGTTTTTCCATTTCTGTCTTCCTCAATTTCTTTCGTGAGTCTTTTATAGTTTTCTGAGTACAGATCCTTTGCCTCTTTGGTTAGATTTATTCCTAGGTATCTTATGGTTTGGGTGCAATTTTAAATGGGATCGACTCCTTCATTTCTCTCTCTTCAGTCTTGTTGGTGGTGTATAGGAATGCCACTGATTTCTGTACATTGATCTTATATCCTGCCACTTTACTGAATCCTGAATGAGTTCTAGCAGTTTTGGGGTGGTCTTTTGGATTTTCCACATAAAATATCATATCATCTACAACGAGTGAGAGTTTGACTTCTTCTTGGCCGATTTGGATGCCTTTGATTTCTTCTTGTTGTCTGATTGCGGTGGCTAGGACTTCTAATACTATGTTGAATAGCACTGGTGAGAGTGGACATCCCTGCCGCGTTCCTGACCTTAGGGGCAAAGTTCTTAGCCTTTCCCCATTGAGAATGATATTCACTGTAGGTTGTTCATAGATGGCTTCTAGGATATTGAGGTAGGTACCCTCTATCCCTATACTCTGAAGCCTTTTGATCAAGAAAGGATGCTGTACTTTGTCAAATGCCTTTTCTGCATCTATTGAGAGGATCATATGGTTCCTGTTCTTTCTTTTGTTAATGTATTGTAGCACGTTGATTGATTTGCGGATGTTGAACCAACCTTGCAGCCCAGGGATATATCCCACTTGGTCATGGTGAATGATCCTTTTAATGTAGTGTTGGATCGTATTGGCTAGTATTTTGGTGAGAATTTTTGCGTCCATGTTCATCAAGGATATTAGTCTAATTGTCCTTTTTGATGGGGTCTTTTTCTGGTTTGGGGATCAAGGTAATGGTGGCCTTATAAAACGAGTTTGGAAGTTTTCCTTCCATTTCTATTTTTTGGAACAGTTTCAGGAGAATAAATATTAATTTCTCATTAAATGTTTGGTAGAATTCCCCTGGGAAGCCACCTGGCCCTGGGCTTTTGTTTGTTGGGAGATTTTTGATGACTGCTTCAATTTCCTTAGTTGTTATAGGTCTGTTCAAGTTTTCTACTCCTTCCTGGTTCCATTTTGGTAGTTGATACATCTCTAGAAATGCATCCATTTCTTCCAGGTTATCTAATTTGCTGGTACAGAGTTGCTCATAATATGTTATTATAATTGTATTTCTTTGGCGTTAGTTGTGATCGCTCCTCTTTCGTTCATGATTTTGTTGATTTGGGTCATTTCTCTTTTCTTTTGGATAAGTCTGGCCAGGGGTTTATCAATCTTGTTCATTCTTTCAAAGAACCAGCTCCTAGTTCCGTTGATGTGTTCTACTGTTCTTTTGATCTCTATTTCATTGATTTCGGCTCTGATCTTTATTATTTCTCTTCTCCTGTTGGGTTTAGGCTTTATTTGCTGTTTTTTTTTCTCTAGCTCCTTTAGGTGTAGGGTTAGGTTGTGTATTTGAGACCTTTTTGTTTCTTGAGAAAGGCTTGTATTGCTCTATACTTTCCTCTCAGGACTGCCTTAGCTGCATCCCAAAGATTTTGAAAAGTTGTGTTTTCATTTTCTTTTGTTTCCATGAATTTTTTTAATTCTTCTTTAATTTCCTGGTTGACCCATTCATTCTTTAGTAGGATGCTCTTTAGCCTCCATGTATTTCAATTCTTTCCGACTTTCCTCGTGTGATGGAGTTCTAGTTTCAAAGCACTGTGGTCTGAAAATATGCAGGGAATAATCCCAATCTTTTGGTACTGGTGGAGACCTGATTTGTGACCTAGGATGTGATCAAGCCTGGAGAATGTTCCATGGGCACTAGAGAAGAATGTGTATTCCGTTGCTTTGGGATGGAATGTTCTGAATATGTCTGTGAAGTCCATTTGGTCCAGTGTGTCATTTAAAGTCTTTATTTCCTTGTTCATCTTTTGCTTAGATGATCTGTCCATTTCAGTTAGGGGGGTGTTAACGTCCCCCACTATTATTGTATTGTTGTCAATGTGTTTCTTTGCTTTTGTTATTAATTGCCTTATATAATTGGCTGCTCCATGTTAGTGGCATAGATATTTACAACTGTTAGATCTTCTTGTTGGATAGACCCTTTAAGTAGGATACAGTGTCCTTCCTTGTCTCTTATTACAGTCTTTGGTTTAAAATCTAATTTCTCTGATATAAAGATTGCCACCCCAGCTTTCGTTTGGTGTCCATTAGCATGGTAAATGTTTTTCCACTCCCTTTCAATTTGGGGGTGTCTTTGGGTCTAAAATGAGTCTCTTGCAGACAGCGTATCGACAGGTCTTGTTTTTTAATCTAATCTGATAGCCTGTGTCTTTTGATTGGAGCATTTACCCATTTACATTCAGGGTAACTACTGAAAGTTATGAACTTAGTGCCACTATATTGCCTGTAAGTTGACTGTTAGCTGTATATTGTCTATGATCCTTTCTGGTCCATGCTGGTTTTAGGTGCTCTCTTTGCTTAGAGGACCCCTTTCAATATTTCTTGTAGGGTTGGTTTTGTGTTTGCAAATTCCTTTAGTTTTTGTTTGTCCTGGAAGCTTTTTATCTCTCCTTCTATTTTCAATGACAGACTAGATGGATATAGTATCCTTGGCTGCATATTTTTCTTGTTTAGTGCTCTGAATATATCATGCCAGTCCTTTGTGGCCTGCCACGTCTCTGTGGATAGGTCTGTTGCCAATTTAATGTTTCTTCATTACAGGTTATATACCTATACCTATACTTCTTCTCCCGAGCTGCTCTCAGGATTTTCTCTTTGTCTCTGAGACTCATAAATTTTACTATTACATGTCGGGGTGTTGACCTATTTTTATTGATTTTGAGAGGGGTTCTCTGTGCCTCTCGGATTTTGATGCCTGTTTCCTTCCCCACATTAGGGAAGTTCTATGGTATAATTTGCTCCAACATACCTTCCTCCCCTCTCTCTCTTTCTTCTTCTTCTGGGATCCCAATTATTCTAATGTTGTTTCGTCTTATTGTATCGCTTATATCTCGAATCTGCCCTCGTGATCCAGTAGTTGTTTATCTCTCTTTTTCTCAGCTTCTTTATTTTCCATCATTTGGTCTTCTATATCGCTGATTCTCTCTTCTGCCTCATTTATCCTAGCAGTTAGTGCCCCCATTTTTGATTGCACCTCCTTAATAGCCTTTTTGATTTCGACTTGGTTAGATTGTAGTTCTTTCATTTCTCCAGAAAGGGTTTCTCTAATACCTTCCATGCTTTTTTCAAGCCCAGCTAGTATCTTAAAAATCATGATTGTGAACTCTAGGTCCAACATCTTACTAATGTCTGTACTGAGTAGGTCCCTGGCAGACGGTACTACCTCTTTTGTTGTTGTTGTTGTTGTTGATTTTTTTCCATCTTGTCATTTTGTCCAGAGGAGAACAGATGATTGAGAGAACAAATTGCTAACAGGGTAACAATGTCCCCAGAAAGTATACTCAAAACAAATCAGAGAAGACCTGAAACCAGGGGAAAAGAAAGGCGAAGAAAGAAAAAAGAAACAGTGAAAAAAAAAACGAAAAAGATAAAAACAAAAAGAGAACAAAACAAAACACAATATGATCAAATATGATCAGGCTGGTGCATAGATCAGTGCCACACACTAGATTTTGGGTGTATTTTGTTCCATTAGAAGAATGTGCCTTCCAAAATTTTAAAGAAAGAAGGACTTAAATATGTACAAAGGTTGATATGATGAAGGGATGGAATATGACTGTAATGAAAATATAAAAAAAATTTTAAAAGGAATTGATAAGAAGCTGTTTGAAAAAAGAAGAGGATTTAAAAAAAGAAAGAAAAAAGGGGGAGAGAATGTGATCAGGCAGGAGCCTAGAACAAAGGCATACAGTAGATATTTAGGGTATATTTTGATCTGTTAGAAGAAACTGTATCTCAAAATTTTAAGGAGAGAACATATATATATGCCAAAAATAAGGGTAACTACTATGAATGGATAGATTATGACTCTAGAAATTAAAAAGAATTTTTTTTTAAAAAGGGATTGATAAGATGTTGGTTGGAAAAGGGAAAAAGTAAAATTAAAAAAAAAAGACAGTTAAAAAAATTAACACTGAAAGACTACAGAATCATGGTAAAAAAACCATGAATTCTATGTGCAGTATTCCCCTAGTGCTGGAGTTCTGCCATTCTCATTGATCGGTAAACTTGGTCTTGGCTGGCTGTTTTTGCTGATCTTCTGGGGGAGGGACCTGTTGCCATGGTTCCCAAATGTGTTTGTCTGAGGCGGAATCGCCCCACCCTTTTCTGATCAGGGCTAAGTAATCTGCTCGGGTTTACTCTCGGGGAGCTTTTGTTTCTTGCATGCTTTCCGTACAGCTTTGTTGGATGAGAGTGAAAATGGCAGCCTCCCAATCTCTGCCCCGGAGGAGCTGAGAACTCGGGGCCGCTCCTCAGTGCGCCCCCAGAGAAAAGCAGTCAGTCACTCCCGTCTCCCTGGTCTCCGGCCGCGCTCCGTGCTCACCCGGCCTGTGACGGAGCGTTTCTATCTCTGGCACCCGACCCCGTGTGGAGTTTCCAAACCCAGCAGATCCCTGCGGTGCACTCCCGCGCCGCTCCTCCCCGGGGAGGAAGGAGAGTCTCCCCAGATCTGCCGCTCGTTGGGTCCCTGCTGGAGGAGCAGTGGCCCGACTGTGCAGCGGATCACGGTTTATGGGAACCCCCAGCTGAGAGCCAACGCCTTGGCTCCGTCTTTGCAGCCGGCTTCCTCGCTCCAATACCTGGGAGCTCTGCCACACTCGGGCACGCCCGGTCTTTCTGTGACCCGAGGATCCCGAGACCACTCTGTCCCGTGAGGGTTCCACCTCCCGCTTAGCCACTGGAGTGACGTCACTCAGCGGAGCTGACTTCTAAATGTTTCGATTTTGTGCTCTGCAGCAGAAGCGGCCGACGGAGGCCCCCTCCCCCGCCCTCTATCCTCCCGAATATCGCCTTGGATTCACTTCTCCGCACGTCCCACCTTCCAGAAAGTGGTTGCTTTTCTGTTCAGAGTTGTTGCCATTCTTTTCTTCGATCTCCTGTTGAGTCTGTAGGTGTTCAGAATGGTTTGATCACTATCCAGCTGAATCACTGAGACCAGATGAAATCCAGGTTTCCTACTCCTCCGCCATCTTGCGCCACCCTATTGTACTGTATTTATTGTATTTCCTACAAATACCCCCAGCAAACATTCCCATTTTGTCCTGCACTGGGTCCATGCCCACCCCTCAACCAGCCGTTGGAAGCAGAAGGTGTGTCCATGATCTGCTTACAACAATCAGCAGACCACAACTGAATGTTAGATAGTAAGTGTCAGTACTACCACTGCATTGGTTTAAAATAAAACGATTTAGGAGCCCCTGGGTGTCTCAGTCGGTCAAGTGGCCAGCTGTTGATTTCCACTCAGGTCATGATTTCAGGGTGGTGAGATGGAGCCCCATTTTGGGTTCTGCACTCAGTGCAGTGTCTGCTTGAGATTCTTTCCCTCTGCCCTCCCCCACTCTGTATGCGCGCTCTCTCTCAAATAAATGAATAAATAAAATCTTTAAAAAAAAACAGTAAAATGGTTTGAATATATAGTAGTTCAAGAGAATTGGCCTGGCGTCTGGTGGGTTGTTCCCATCATGGTTCCCCAGTTGCTCATGCCTCCCTGTATCCATGCACGTGGGTAGTCCCGTCCCACACCAACTCAGAGCTTGGCTACAGGACTCGTTTCGATCAATGAGAAAACAGTGAATGCTACCTAAGGGGCTTGGCTTCTGGTTGCTCTTGGGACATGTGGCAGACTAAACTTTGTCCTCCCCAAATTCATAGGCTGAAGCCCTGAGCCCCAGTGTGACTCTATTTGGGGATGGGGCCTTTAAGAAGGTACTTAAGGTTAAATGGGGTTATAGGGGTAGGGTCCTGATCCAATAGGGCTGGTGTGTTAAGAAGAAGAGGAGATGCCAGAGCGAGTACATTCTCTATGTGCAGGAGGACACAGTAAGAAGGCAGCTGTCTGCAAGCCAGGACTCGTGGTCTCACCAGAAAGCAACCTTGCCAGAACCTTGATCTTGGACTTCTAGCCTTCAGAACATGAGAGAATGTTTCTGTTATTGAAGTCACACAGTTTGTGGTATTTTGTTATAGCCAACGGAGGGGACTAATTCAGGAACCCCCTAACAGTCATGACGGGAACAAGCCAGGGCTAGTCTTCTGGACAAAGAAAGACACAAAAGCTAGTGACTTTCATTGCCTAAACCTGTAGCCAGCAAATCTGCAGGCATGTGAGTTAGGCCACTGACCACCAATTGACCACAGATGCATGAATGAGTCCAGCAGGTGTAACCAATATAAGAGCTATGTAGCTGAGTCCAACCCAAACTGCTGACCCAAAGAATGAAGAGCCAAACAGGTGGATGTTTTAAGCTACTGAGTTTTGGGAAGGTTTTGTTACACAGCAATAGATAAGTGATCCACATGGGAAATACAGAGTTTTCAGTCACACGCTTTTTTTGCTCCACGGGAGGACTTGATTACACATGCTCCTGCTAGTCTGATTTGGAATACAATTTATTTATCCACCTTACAGGTTAGAGCCTATTTGCAGGGATCAGGCAAAGCAAATGAGCAAGGCAGACTGGATACAAAAATAATCACAAAGCTTGAGTTTTTTTTTCATCTTTGGATAAAGACACAGATACAGAAATACTCTCATACCATAAGAAAACAGGGTAGGTGGGATGCTTAATGACAAGTGCATGCACAGTCTCAGTGACAGGAACACTCTAGGGAATGGTGGGGACTGGGGAATTGGAGTAGGCATACCCTACTAAAAGGGATGGTTACTTTTCAGCTCTGGCCTTGTTGCCATGTGGGCATGTGGGCTCAGTGTTTTGTTACTAGAACTTCCAAGTTTTCAGAAGAAACCAGAAGTATGGATTTTTATATAAACTCTAATTTTAAAACATTGAATTAACGGTAAAACACTGTACAAGCGAAATAAAGCTCATGTTAGCCTGGACTGCCTCTTTAGACTGGTCTACACACACTAGCTAACACAAAAGTTAGAAATCAGTAAAATACAGCAATGTCATGAAACTCGTTTGACAAAACTTTTACTTTCCCATTGACTGGGACTTGCATGTGTGCAGCAGACACGTGCAAATGGAACAGTCGGCAGAAAAGGTGGTCCTGAATCCAAAATATAATAGAAGATGAAACAATGAAAAAGTTACAGTCTGTGATTGCAGGTCTTTCTGCCTCCAAGCTCAGAGAAAACAAAAACAACCAAAAACCTAACATGGGCAAACCGAGAACAGAAAGTATTTCAAATTCAGAAGACAAATAAATGAGGGTTTGAGCCCCTGCATTTCAAAATAATTCTCCGCCAGATGGTGAATTTTTTTTGACATAAGGGGCCTGACTTTATCTTTGTTATCCTTGGAAGCTGGAAGCACCTAATCCAGGTTAGGTTAACAAACGACTATTCCTAATGGGTTTATAGGTGATTAACATAAGGGATGAGTATCAGCAAGTGGGCTCGTGTGCCTCATGAGCATGTAGTTAGTAGACCTGGCTTTTTTCTTGTCTGCTCTTCTGTTTTGAAAAGGTAGTTACCTAACTTCTGTTTCTTCATTCCTCATGTGTAAAATGAGGATAATAAAAAATACCTACCTCATGGTGTTACCAAGATAAAATGAAAAGCTGCTTGTAAGCTGCACAGCACAGCCTGAAATACAACATGGGTTCCCTGGATGTTGTTACCGAGCTTGATGGCCTAGTTAGCTTTAAACAGTGGATTACCAGGTGAGTTGATAGGAAGAAACGTAGCATATTTAACTCCTCAGGGACACAACTTTTGAATAAAGCAGTATGAATTTGGACTAGATTAAGTAAAAACGTTCTTTATATGGATTCTGGAGAATCAGCTCAGGTCACATCTTGGGCAGAGGCCTAAGGAATCTGGAAGGAAACCCAATGCTGTTTCCAAAGCATTTTCTACAGCAGAGGCCCAGATGCTGCCCTGGGGAATGATTCTTTGCTATAGAATTGGCCATTTTCAGCATCACACACTGATGTTGTAATGAGGGGGATAAAGCATGTGAGTCCACAGCGGCTGTTTATGGAGTACTCGGTATATTCTAGTTGTTCTTGAACGAGCAAAGAGAAATTGCATTCCCTACGCCGGTAGAAGCTTGTGGCTTTTCATTTTCTGCCTCTTTTTGGCTATTGTTGCTTTCCTTTTCACTTTGCCCTAATAAGGAATGTTCTCTCTAGAGCAAAATAGACGCCAATCTTAAGCATTTCTGAAGGAAGAGCTATTGTAGTTGGAAACTACTAAATAATTTTCAGAGTATTATTTTGCCATTATTACTAGGCTTTTACTATTATATCCCTGATGTTAGCTGGGACCTCCTAGTCCTCTGAGATGTGGGCAAGGTCAGTGCTGGCCCCAATCGCATACTCTGCAAAAGGAAAAAAACCCTCCTGTTGCCCAGCAGCTGGAGAGAGTGGTGAATGGGTGGGTCAGCGGTGGGGGTTGGGGGTGTTTATCCGGTGCCTTTGCCGCCTAGCTAGCAGTTTTAGTGAATGTGGGCTGTTCTGCTCCATGTTGATCCAGACGGAAAAAAACAAACTTCTTTACCAGTTCCATAAACTGATCCTATTCACATACAGCATATGTGAATACAGCAAACTACTTTTGTTTTTAAATTTTTTTTTTTTAAACTAGAGAGTGGGGAGAATGCGGAAGCCCTCTGCATCATAGAATAATTAAAAATAACTTCCAGGGGCCTAGACAGACGGTCATTGCTCTTGGAATACCCACTGACCACGCCACTGGTCACTGGGGGGTTCCCCAGACACTCTCAGTATTTCTTGCCCCGTCCTCAGATTTGTCCTGGAATTCCCCAGCCCTGGAACACCTGCCTTCTCTGCACAGCTCCCCCCACCCCCCGAGACCCCGCAGCTGACCCATCCGGAGCCAGCCGGCAAACAGGCACCCCTTTTTCCTAGGCACGCCTCCCTCGAACGGCAGCTGAGATTCCGAGAGTAGTCTTTTCCTTGGGTTACATTTTCCCGGAGGGCGGCGGACCCTCTGGCTGACGCGTGTTGCTCCTGGAAAGCCAGGGAGCCCCGCGAGCTGTCCGGACTGCCCTGGCTGGACAGACACGTCACCCGGCCACCCCGCGTCCTCGCCGTCCACCGAGAGCGGGGCCACCTGCGCAGCTCACGCGTGTCTAGCAGCCCCGTCAAAACTTAAAAGCGAAAAGGCCAACGTAAGTACTGACACGATGTTTTAACCCCATATGTCCAAAATATTACCACTTCCACATGTCATCAGTATAAACAGAATTTAAGGAGACAGCTTACCGTTGATTGGTCTTGGGAATCCAGAGAGTGTCTCCGCCGCGGCGCACCTGCTCTGGGTCCGCGGGCCTCAGGACTGCACCGGGAGGTTCGGGGGCGGGCGCCAGGCCGCGGTGCCGGGAGTGGGGGCGAGGCCTGAGGCACCCTGCCAGGCCACAGCCAGCTCGGGGTTTCCAGAGCCTTCCGCTCTCGCATCAGGGACTCTGAAGGCACAGCGCCTCACACCCCGACCGCCGGCCAGCCAGCGCGGACGGCAGTGCCGTCGCGCAGGTGCAGAGAGTCACTTGGGCAGGCTGTGTCACGTGTCCAGAAATGGGCTGAGCTCATTGGCTCATCCGCGCTCCATCCGGGGATCTGGGGCGGAGCTTGTGGGCACGCGACGTCAGGAGTTGTCGCGGGAAGTTGCAGACGGGAGCACCGGGAGGGCTGGGAGACCCCGATACGGAGGCCAGTAGCCTGGGTAGGTGGCAGGGTAAGTAAGCAAAGGGACTTCCTTCTGAGGCCCAGCGTGGGCAGCCGGGAGATGAGGAGGTACTAACCCTGCCTGTGGAACCTCGACTTTACAGAGGTTCAACTGAGCTCGGGCACTACAGGGCCCACATGGTCTCCAGGCCACACGCTCTGTCACGTCTGAGTCCTTGGAAAGGCTCCCAGGGTGGGAAGGGTGGGTAGAGCCGCTTCCCAGGGACAGGGGCGGGGGGAGGAGCCTCAGATTCCCTGAGCGAGCATGGGGTCAGCCGGTGGGCGACGCCTCTCAGTGACCTCCCCCAGGACTGCGGGTGGGGGACTAGGCCACAGATGAAACTTGGGGTCCCCCGCGGCTCCAGCGAGCATTTGTAGCCTACCGTCAGGTTTACTTTTGAGCTTTGTTTTGGTTACCCATCCTCCTCTTTCAGACGTTTGTTTTATCTGCCCATTATTAAAGTTGCTATGAGGTCCTTCTGTGCCTCGTGAGGAGGGTGGGAGGATCCAAGACGGGGTCTGGGGCGGGTGGTGGGCGAGCCGTGAGGGCGGTACACGAAGGCACAGGTGCTGTGGGCGTTGTGGTGGGGGCGCCGGGTGGTCCTGGTGAACCCCGTGACCCTGGTGACCCCAGCGACCCCGAAGGCCTGGGCAATCCCGGAAGTCCCGGCACTGAGGGAGAGGCGGGCGCCGCTTCTGCCGGCGTGCCCCCGATGGAGCAGGCCCCCCGCGCGCCAGGGCCTGATGGAGCTGCGGCACCGGCGGCTGGAGGTCCTGGGGGCCAACCGCTCTAGATCGCCCTCACCGTACCTTTCCCGTCGCCCGTGGAGGCGGAGATTGCCCACTGGTTCCTGACTTCACATGCTGAACTCCGAGGGCCAGTTCGGCAGGAGCTCGATGTGAACGTCACCGTCCTGACTGTCCGATTGACTGCTGAGGACCCTGGCCAACTCCAAATGTCCATCACCTCCTGTCTTGACCAGGTTTCCCGGGTGATTCGGACCATGCAGCGCGTTGTGCCTCCCTTTTTTGCTAAGCCGCAGCAGGATAAAGGGGGCTAAACCCAACTGCCTGTCCCGTTCTAGGCACCTCGCTAGGGCACTGATGCCTGCAGTGGTTGCCACTTCATGACTAGGGCCTAATCTCTTGCCTGTACTGGCCCGTGGGTGCTTGGGATTCATGTGTTTTGTTTGGTAGTTAAATGTTTAATAAATACAGAAAATAAAACAACAAAAAAAAATAAAGTTGCTATGACCAGTCTGCCAAGAACAGTTCTTAATTCAAATAATTTTTCTTTTTTTAATTTAATTTCTTTTTTTTAAGATTTTATTTATTTATTTGACAGAGACAGCGAGAGCAGGAACACAAGCAGGGGGAGTGGGAGAGGGAGAAGCAGGCCTCCCGTGGAGCAGGGAGCCCGATGCGGGGCTCGATCCCAGGACCCCGGGACCATGACCTGAGCCGAAGGCAGACGCTTAACCGACTGAGCCACCCAGGCGCCCCTCAAATAATTTTTCTTTTAAGGTGTGTGCGTTTTCATTGTTCTTGTACGTATTCTTTTCAGTTCTTGACTCCACCGTGTCTTTCGTGTGTGAATGCTTCCAGATGAAATTCTGTGTTTTCCAAAATCACAGTTGTCTTCTGTATAAAATCCTGCTTCATTTGCAAGATTTTCACGTTTCCTTCAAAACCAATTTGTCTTATCCTTTTAGATGCTGCCAACATCTGCCTCTTAAGGAAGCAACTGGCTGAGAAAGACTTGGTGCGGTGGACAAGGGCAGGCGCTGAAAGTAAGTGGGCTGGGTTCCTTGAAAGGGGCTAATATTCTCCCAGGTGCTTGTAGGCGAATGTCTTTATGTTACGCTAACTCTCCCCGACACAACCTTGTAACTGGGGACTGGGTTAATGTATACTCAGCTAACAAGATCCTCTTGTATTCAGTTTGAAGTCTATTGCTGTAGAGAATCCCTGAATTTGCCACTGGAGGATCATCTTCCTACCCTTTAGCTCTTTGATTAGTGGTGTACATATGTGTGAAGGGGACAGTTGTCACTGAAATTACAGACAGCTGAATGGCGATTTGAATTGCATGAGCATTAAGGTCTTCCTTGAGAGCGATATGCAAAACCCGTGGTTAGAATGATTTTATTCACGCATCAGGAAGTATAGATAAATCCCCTCGACATCAACACAGCAGGGGACACTCTGAGAACCTAATTCTAATGAATATACATTTTGGCTTTTCTACTAGGAGGGAAGTAGGGCAGAGGATTTATTTAGATCTTCGTAATTAATAGCCTAGTATATTAGTCAGGGCCATTACAGGGCTCTTCTGTTTCTCCAGAGAAAAAGAACCCGTAGGAGATACAGATGTATATATGTATGTATACATATGGTCACATATCTGTGTGCACAAAGAGTCACTGTAGGAATTCACTCATGTGATTAAAAAGTCCCACAATCTGCCATCAGCAAGGTGGAGAACCAGGGAAGCGGTGCAGTTCGGTCCAAGTCTGAAGGCCTGAGAACCAGGAGCACCAATGTCCAAAGGCAGGAGAAGATGGATGTCTCACTTCAAGTAGACAGACTGAATTTACCCTTCTTCTGCCTTTTTGTTCTATTCTGCCTCTCAGTAGAGTGGATGATGCCTGCCTGCACTGGCTAAGGCATCTTCTTTACTCGGCCTACTGATTCCCATGCTAATCTCTTCATGCGTACACAGACGGGCAAACGCGATTTTATAATCATGAAGAGGGAGGTAGAAATTGTTGCATTTTCTACTCCAGGATAAAAACACCTTCTCATGGTAAGCCAGGCATAAAAGCACATCATGGCAGGGGCATTGGGATTGTTCGTGTTCTGGGTGGAGTTGCACCTAGAGGCTTTTCAGATGCGATCAGAGCCTTGTCTGTAATGAAATGAGACATTTCTCTCGACTTAGTTCATTATCTTTGGGCAGCCTTTGACTATTGGGAAGGTCACTCCACTCATGTGTCAAGATATGCCTGTAGGGAATACAGGGAGGAGACTGGGCCCGTCTCAATCCCAGTGGCCCTGGAGAGGTGTTTGTGCAGGTAGTTGAGGTGTTTCCAACAGGAAGTCTCCAGAGGATTGATGTGGCAAAAGTGGTTGGCTAAGGAGATCCCGCTGAGCTCTCTGCTGACCACTAAGAGAACGTGCTGAGTGATATCAGATAGAACCCTCTGAAGCCATCATTTGTAGGTGGGTTTGTATGTCAGACACAGGGTTGGACCAGCACTTTCATCAGATTAAACTAATACTCTGTGGGAGTGTGATGTGCCCATGGTTGTTGCCAGCGTCCCTCGCTGTGTCTCCTGTGTGTCAGCTGGCGGGGTGGTGGCACCCCTGTGTGTGTCTGCGCTTACTGTCGCTGGTGCTGTCCGCTGTGCTGTACACGGGACTTGTGTGCACAAACGCAGGCCCACGAGAAATGTCATCTTTTAAAATTTTCTTTAAACAATTAAATGAGTCTGAGGCAATGTTCTGGTGGGCTCGAGGGAAATCCGATCACAGTTTGGGACCCCTTTACTCTTCTTTTGGGGCACAAAACTTGTGGAGGTTTAGGTGAAATCAGAGGCAACCCTTTCTCTTTGGTCCGTGGGCTCATTTGCTGATACTCTCATTCCACGTACATTTTTGAACCAACTTGTCAGTTTCCAAAAAAAAAAAATCTGGGATTTTGATGAGACTGGATAAAATCTCTAACCCATACATCAGTTTGGGAAAATTGGTATCAGTCCAAATACAAATTTGGACTGATATTAGTCCAAAAACAAAACCAGAAAGGCACAGGTTTCCAACAGCTCCTGTTGTGTGTTCTTTCACAAACTGTAACCACCAAGGAGTGTGCTTTCACAAGTGATTTTGTGTGAACATTTCCCACTGTGTCCCCGCAGGCCTCCCGGGTGACCGGTGAATGCTAGTTTCCAGGCTGTGATCCCTGTCTGGGTTGTAAGCTCCTCAAGAGCAGGAGCCAGGCCTGTCTTATTCACTGCCGCATCCCCAGAGCCCACAACACTGCCTCGTGCATAGCAGGTGTTTAGTGAATACCTGCTGGATGAATGAGTCCACGGGAAAAGCCCCAGGGCTGACTCAATCAGGAATTCTGGGGTTTTAGGAATAACCTGGATACAGGTCCTTCTGGAATGGCTGGTAGCCAACTTCAGTGGAGAAAACATGTCTGAGACCCAATTACCCTTTTCAGTGGAAAGAGGCCAGAGGGCTGACAAAATACCGGAAACAAATCCTATAAAGAATTATCAGTAAACTTGCTGCATGTAGTACTTTTGTATAAGTTATTACCGAAAGTAGAAGAATAAGATCTCTTTTTAAAAATGAATTTTAGGGGTGCCTGGGTGGCTTAGTGCATTAAGCATCTGCCTTCGGCTCAGGTCATGATTCCAGGGTCCTGAGATCAAGCCCCACATTGGACTCTCTGCTCAGTGGGGAGCCTGCTTCTCCCTCTCCCTCTCCGTCTGCTGCTCCCCCTGCTTGTGCTTGCTCTCTCTCTGTCAAATAAATAAAATCATTAAAAAAAAAAGAAAAGACAGTTACTTTAAAAAAAATAAAAATGCATTTTATTACAATATAACATGCATCCATAGATGTCTATGAATGATACTTGTAGAGTTTCGTGAACCTTCCCAAAGCACTTGAAAACGCCTCTCCCATGCCCCCCTCCCCCCATTACTACCTCAAATGGCAACCACTCTCAGAAGTTCTATCATTAGCGTTCTTTCGGATTGTTTTGAGCTTTATGTAAGTGTAATCAAGGAGGATGCTTTCTTTTGTGCCCGACTCCTTTTACTCATCATTATGTTTTTGGGAGGCGTTCATGTTCTGTGTGGTTGTCGTGGGTGCTGCACTGTGAGAAGAAACTGTGATGTATCCATTGTGGTGTTGATGGGCAGCCGGCATGCCTATTCTGATGAGCACTGCCATGAACTTGCTTATGTGTCTGTGGTGCACCTGTGCACACACTTCTGTCGAGTGGATTCCACTGAGGAGTGCACTTGCTGATTGTTTTAGGTCACAGTGCCCAGGAACAGAGCCTGAGAGGGGGTTGCTGTGCAGGTGATTTATGGAAAGATTGTTCTGGAGGAGCCTGTGAGGGAGTGAGGGAGGAGCAGGGCCAGGGGAAGGAGCCAAGCCAACCTGCAGATTTGATTGGAGTCCACCTCAGTCTGACTCCATGGGGAGCTCTGGAGGATGAATGGCGCTGCCAAGTCACCCCTAGAGGACTTTTATAACTTGTGATCAGCCAGGCATTGGTTGTGGACCTTCCCCAAGGGGTGGTCATCACATTGTGGGCATTTGCAGACGAGATGGCTCCCATCAAAAAGTCATTCTCTGGAAAAGGTGTGAGCCTTCATCAGTCAACAGACGGAGAAGGTGGGAGATGGGTATCCTGGCCTATAAAGTGATCTGCATGAGTCACCAGTTGCAGCCCCTATCCCAGGTCGAGGGGCGGTGTATGATCAGCTTTGGTGGGCAGTGCCCGTATATACATCCTTTAGCATCTTATGAGTGTTTCAGTCCCAAATCCTCACCAACCCTAGGCATCATCTGACTTTTCTGTCTTAGCCATTTGAATAGAACTACAGTAGTATCTCATTATAATTTTAATTTGCATTTTCCTGAGGACTAAGGAGGCTGAGCCCTTTTCTTACGTTTAGTGCCATGTGGATATTCTCTTTCAAGAAGTGTCTCAAGACTTTGGCCAATTTTTCTGTTGGGTTGTCTCCGTTTTCCTACCGTGTGAATTCTTTCTTCTGGCTAGCAGTTCTCGTCAGATATTTTTAGAACTATTTTCTCCAGCACAGTGGTTTGGCTTTTTACTCCATAACGTGCCCTGTGCTAAACAGAAGTTCTTACTTTTAATAAAGCCTGGTATACCATGTTTGCCCTCCGTGGTTTGTGCTATTGTGTGTCCTATTCAAGAAATCTTTGGCCCGAGGCTGTGAAAATATTCTCTTATGTTGTCATCCAGAAACTTTGTTTTAATTTCCACCTTTAACAGATCTATAAGTCATTTGGAATTGAGTTTTGTCTATAATATGAGGCATTGTTGCTTTTGTCATGAATCATGGAAATATGTATGTGTGGTCTGTTTCTCATTTTTAATGTAGTTTTATGGGCTCTTTTTGTCTACTCCAGTATTTCCTCCCTGGGGGTAATTTTACCACCCCTCCAGGACAATTTCTGGAGGCATTTTTTTGTTGCCATGACTGTGTGTGTGTGTGTGTGTGTGTGTGTGTGTGTGTGTGTGTGTACTACAGGCATCTAATGGGTAGATACCAGTGATGGAGCGGAACACCGTGCAGGACAGGGGCAGCCGCATGAGAGTGTCCCCCGGCTCTAGTGTCACCTCTCCCGAGGTGGGGAGACCTGCACTGTCCCCACATTGGTGCCACAGTGTCTGAACTTCTTAGCTTCACCATGTTGCTACTCTTGGTCCTGTGAACCTACCATTTTCTGCATCTTTCCAAGTGTACCATGGCCCTTCTTTTGCTTTTGTTTTTCTACGTACATTTTTGAACCAGCTTGACAGTTTCCAAAAAAAAAAAAATCTGGGATTTTGATGAGATTGGATAGAATCTCTAACCCATACATCAGTTTTGGAAAATTGATATCAGTCCTAAAACAAGTCTTATAGTCCATGAATATGATATATCCTTCTGTGTATCTAGCTCTTTTAAATGTTTTGTATTTTTCTTGATAGGTGTCTTGCAAAGCTTTTGTTAGATTTATTCCTAAACATTTCATATTCCTACTGATATTGTAAATATTATAAATTCTTTCCATTTTAACTTCTAGTTACTCATCACTGGTATACAAAATGCAGTTGCTTTTGTATATTGGCATGCACATGGCAATGATGCTGGATTCTCTTAGTGGTTCTATTAGCTTGTGTATTTATTTATTTTTTTTTACTTTCTACATATTAGTATTAAACACGAGAGATTTATTTTTTCCTTTCTAATTGTTTTATTGTATTTATTTATTGCTGATTGTCTTGGTTAGGACCTCCAGTACACTTTTGAATAGTGACTGTCATTGGCTTGTTTCCAGTCTTGGCAGAAAATTTTCTGTGTTTTGCCATTAATTTATCCCTGGTAACTTTTCTTGCTTTAAAGTCTGCAATGTCTGAAATTAGTATAGCTACTCTTGCTTTCTTTTGATTAGTATTAGCATGGTATATTTTTCTCCATGCATTTACTTTTAATTTTAATCTTAATTTTAAATGTCTTTATTTTAAGTGTCTTTGTTTTTATTTTATTTTATTTATTTATTTTAAAGATTTCATTTATTTATTTGACAGAGAGAGAGACAGCGAGAGAGGGAACACAAGCAGGGGGAGTGGGAGAGGGAGAAGCAGGCTTCCTGCCGAGCAGGGAGCCCAATGCGGGGCTTGATCCTAGGACCTTGGGATCATGACCTGAGCCGAAGGCAGACGCTTAACGACTGAGCCATCTAGGCGCCCCAACTGTCTTTATTTTTAAAGTGGAGTTCTTTAGACAACATAGAGTTGAGTCTTGTTTTTTGATCCACTCTGACATTCTGCCTCTTAATTGGTGTATTCAGGCCATTGGTGTTCGAATTTGTTGTTGATATAGTTGGATTAATACCGATTGTATTTGTTACTGTTTTGTTTATTACTTATGTTTTTGTTCCCATTTTTTTCTTTCACTATTTTTCGGCCTTTTTTGGTTTTACCTGAGCATTTTATATGGTTCCATTCTCTCTCCTTTCTTAAAATATTAGTTACACTTTCTTTTTTACTTTTGTCAGTGGTTGTACAAGAATTTGCAATGTACATTTACTACTAATTCAAGTTCACTTTCCAGTAACAGTAGATACTTCATGGATAGTGCAAATACCCTATAATGACAAAATAATCTCTTCTTCCTGTCCCCTGTATCATTCATTTCACTCATGCAGAACAGCACATAAGTATGTCTTGTGGAATGCATGATATATACATGAGTATACATAATTGAGGACATGTTGCTATTATTTTGAACAAACTGTTATCTGGTAGATCAATTAAAAATTAGAAAAATAAAAATTTTTGTTTTACTTTCACTTATTCCTTCTTCATTGCTCTTCCTCCCTTTCTGCACATCCCAGTTTCTGACCTACATCATTTTCCTTCTCTCTAAAGAACTTATTTTCACATTTCTTGAAGGCAGGTCTACTGGCAACAAGTTCCCTCAACTTTGTTTGCTTTAGAGAGTCTTTATTTCTCCTTCCCTTCTGAAGGGTAATTTCACAGAGTGCAGAATTCTAGATTGGTGGGTTTTTTTTCTCTCAACATTTGAAATATTTCACTCCATTCTCTTCTTGTTTACACAGTCTTGGAGGCGAAGTTGGATGTAATTTCTTTTTTTTTAAATCATGTTTTTAAAGACTTTATTTATTTATTTGAGAGAGAAAGAGAGGGAAGGGGCAGAGGAGAGGGACAAGCAGACTCCCTGCTGAGCAGGGAGCCTAATATGGGGCTCCATCCAGGACCCTGAGATCACAACTTCAGCCGAAGGCAGATGCTTAGCCGACTGAACCACCCAAGCGCCATCCTTTGGCTTCTTTTAGGATTTTTTCTGTTATCTTTTATTTTCTGTACTTTGAAAATGACATGCCTACATATAGTTTTTTTGGCATTGTATACTGCTCAGTGGTTTCTGAGCTGCTTGGATATGTGGTCTTGTGTCTGCCACAAATTTGGGGGAAATTCTCAGTCATTGCTGTTTCAAATATTTCTTCTGTTCCTTTCTTTCTTCTTCTGGAATTCCCATTACAAGTATATTACACTTTTTTTTTTAAAGATTTTATTTATTTATTTGACAGAGAAAGAGACAGCGAGAGCAGGAACACAAGCAGGGGGAGTGGGAGAGGGAGAAGCAGGCTCCCTGCTGAGCAGGGAGCCCGATGCGGGACTCGATCCCAGGACCCTGGGATCATGACCTGAGCCGAAGGCAGACGCTTAACGACTGAGCCACCCAGGCGCCCACAAGTATATTACACTTTTAAAGTTGTCCTTCAGTCCTTGATATTCTGTTCTTTTTTTTTTTTTTTCAGTCTTCCTTTTCTTTGCTTTTCAGATTTGGAGGCTTCTATTTGAGATGTCCTCAAGCTCAGAGATTCTTTCCTTAGCTGTGTCCACTCTACTAATAAGCCCATCAAAAGCATTCTTCATTTCTGTTCCAGTGTTTTTTATCTCTAGCATCTCTTTGTGGTTCTTTCTTAGGATTTCCATCTCTGCTCATGTTGTCCATCTTTCCTTGCATGCTGTCTCCTTTATCGCCTAGCACCCTTACCATGCTAATCAGACTTACTTCAATTCCCAGTCTGATGATTCCAACATCTCTGTCATGTCTGGTTCTATGCTTGCTTTGTCTCTTCACATTGTGATTTTGGCTTTTAGTAGGCCAAGTAATCTTTTTCTTGATAGCAGGACAAAAAAGGAAAAAGGGGAAAGGAATTGCTGTAAATAGGCCTGTAGTAACATGGTGGTGGAGGTGTAGGGAGAAGGGAAGTGTTCCACATTCCTCTGATTGGGCCCTAGTCTCTCTGTGAGCCTGTGCATCTGAGCTGTGAGCTTCACAAGAGTTTTGGCCTTTTTTCTTCCCTCTTGGGCTAGAATGGGCTGGAGGTGGGTGCTTTCCTTCCCCGGGTCAGTGAGGCTCTGATAAAACCCGAGCAGGGTAGGCTCTGGTGAACTGATCTCCTCTGAGGGCAGACCGTGTTGAAGAACAGAGAGCTCTGAGCTCTGAGGTATTTCAGAATGCTGCCTTCCCCTCCTCCTGCCCGAAACAGGAATGCATTGTTTTGTCCAATATTTATTGTGAATGTCTGGTTGTGCTGGAGGTAAAAAACGTGCAGAGCCTACCATGGCTGGGTATCCCTATTGCTGGGCCTTCCCGGGGTTTTGGCCACACCAAACTTCCAGCAATTCCTTACTTACAGTTGAGGTTTTCCGACTCCAGGGCTGGTTCCCACAGAGCCCATGAGTCTTTGCTCTGGAAACCTTGACTCTGTAGTCACCAGTCTGTCTGCATTCTTGGAGGCAGCAGTTTGCCCCCGTGTCCTCCCCTGTCTTTCAGATCCAAGAAGAGTTGTTAATGTTTCAATCTGGTCCACTTTGTACTGCTTGTTAGAATGGAGTGGTGACTTCCAAGCTCTTTAAACATTGAATCAGAAATCATAGATTCCCCAGATCTTTTCTAAGTCATGAATATTGTTGAATTTTAGCAAATATACATCGAGACAAGTATATAATGTTTTCCCCCTTCATTCTACTAATGGGGTCGAGTAGTGAAGAATTAACCTGACCCAAAGAGAGGTTTGCCCTCGGTTTTGGGGAGGTGATCTTGCACAACAGGAATATCCTTGTTTGCTGGGGGCTTTGGCCACTGGACAGTCCAGCGGTGTGATTTATGATGGGACCTTTAGGACACCTCATGTCAGTTTTGAACTGGGGGAACGTGCGGGCACGTGCGAGACTAGATGTCAGCCAAGTAAGCAGTGTGTGTTCAAGCCCCAGTTAGGACTCTGGACATGAAAGCTGGGGTGAGCTTCCCAGATTGGCTATACCCTGAAGCGTTGTTGTACATGGAAGCTTAAAGGGCCTAACAGTATTTGGGACTCCATGGGGAGAAGATCAGAAACTTTGCATTTAGACCCTCTCAGGCTCCACTTGATGTGTCCTTCCTTTTGGTTAGTTCTGATTTGTCTTCTTTTGCTATAATAAAACTGTAATTGTGAATGCAGCACTTTCCAGAGTTGCGTTGAGTCATTCCAGTGAATTACTGATTTAAGGTGTTTGTGGGAACTCCTGAATTTGTAGCCTGCAGGGCATAAGTGAGGCCCAGGGTGTGTTGGACATGCAGCTGTTGTCTGAGTGAGGGCAACCCGTGGAAGACTGTCCCTAACGTGTGAAATTTGGCCCACCTCTGAGTAGTTGGCACCAGAAGTCATGGCAGGATGAATTATGTAGATTTGTTTTCAATGTTAAACCAACTTTGCCTTTCTAGAATAAATTCAACTTGGCCACAATGCATTATTTTTATTATCCTCTTTATGTTACTGAAAAGATTTATTAATACGTGATAAGTGTTGTACATCTATGTTCATAAGAGGGATTGGCCTGAATTTTCCTTTCCTATAATGTCCGTGTTCGGTTTTGTTATTGAGGTTTTTCTGGCCTTATACGAAAGTGTTAGGAAGTATTCTTTTCCTGTTTTCTAGAAGAGCTTGTGTAAGATTGACACTTTCTGCCTTAACCATTTGGAACATTTTTACCAATAAAACTTTCTGGACCTAATGTGTTCTTTAAGAGACGTGGGCTACTCATAATTCTATTTCTTATTCTGTCCATTTTGGAAAGTTTTGGCTTTTAAGAAAATTATCAATTTCATGTAAATTTCCATACTTGCAGGGTAAAGTTATTCATAATATTCTCTGATTAATTTTTTAGAGTCTGCAGGTTCTCTAAAGACATCATCTCTTATATTATTGATATTGGTAATTTATTTCTTCTTTATGTTTTTTTAGATCGATTTTTGTGGGAATTTACCAATTTTATTAGTCTTCTCAAGATACTAAACTTTGGCTTTGTTCGTTTCCCCTTTTTTTACATTATACATTTGTTTTCTGTTTGATTATGTTCTGCTTTTTCCTTTATATTCCTTTCCTTCTTGGAATTTTCTGGTTTTTCAAATATAATTTCTTGAGATTGATGATCAGACCATTGATGTTTTAGTGTTTTTCTTTCTTCCAGGTACATTTAAGACCATATATTTTATTTTAAACATGGCTTAGCTGCGTGCCACACATTTTCATTTTGATGTACGTACATGTAAAATGTCTCCTATATATTTGAAAAATATGCAGATTCTGCAGTTGCTGGCTGCAGTGTTCATGCAAATTAGGTCAAGTTTGTTAATCACATTGCCAGAAGTGTCTGTATCCTCTTTGGCATTTTGTCTGCTTGTTCTATTATTTCCTGAGAGAGGTGTGTTAAAATCTATCAAAGCAATTGTAGATTTTTTTGTTTCCTCTTTTATTTCTATCAATTTATGCTGTACATATTTTGAATATATGTTAATTAGGTGTATGCACATTTCACATTGTCACATCTTTGCGATAGATTCCTTTACCACCATAAGAGATCCCTGTGTATTTCTAGTAATGCTTCTTTCTTTAAAATGACTTTGTACAGTATTAGTATAGTGTGCTGTCATTCTTTTGATTGGCGTGCGTGGATCTTTTCCTGTGCTTTGATGTCCAGCTTGCCGGCATCCATATGCAGAAAGCCGGTCTCTTTTACAGCATAGACTGAAAAAAACCCAATCAGGCATTGTTCTCTTTAACTGCAGTATTTAGTCCATTCATATTTTATATAAGTACTAATAATATATTTGAGTTTATATTTACAGTTTTACATTTTGTTTTCTCTGTTGTGTGTTCACTTTTAATGTTCTATTTTTTCCTCTCTTGCTTTCTTTTATATTAATGAACATGTTTTTGTTATTTTATATTCTCCCTTTTTAGCTTATTATGCACTCTGTTGCTATTTTCATGGTCTGACTAGATATTCTAACCTGTATCCTTGAGTCATTACAGTGTATCTGCTCAACTTAATGAGCACTTTCACAGCTTCCCCGATGATTTAATTACCGTACAATACTTTGCCTGTTTGGCCTCTCTCACCTTCTGTGTTACTTGTATACTTTATATCTAAATATATTTTAGATGCCACAGAGCAGGATGATGATGGTGATGATATGCAGGTTGTCTAAATAACTCTTGAGATTGACACATGTAGTCACACATTTATTTTTGTTCTCACTTCTTCCTGAATCTGCACGTCTGTATGGGATCACTTTGATCTCCCTGTAGATACCTTTGCTGATTTGCATTTATTTGGAAAAGTCTTTATTTGGTCCTCACCTTCAAATACAGTTTCACTGGGCATAGGATGCTTGGTTGGATCTTGTTTTTTTAGCCCCTTTGAAGGTGCCATTCCTTATTCTGCTGGACTCCGCTGTCTCCGATGTCAGCTGTTACTGTCCCCGTTTGCTGCCGTGAAGGTAAGGCCTCTTAGCTCCTGGCAGCCTTGCTCTTTGTTTTGAGAATCTTGGCTTTCTTTTAATTTACCCTGGCTTGTCAATCTTGTTGTTACTTCTATGAAATAAGGTGGTTTATTTTGTCTGGTTGCTTTTAAGCTTTTCTCTTTGTCCTCGATTTCCTCCCTTCTTCCCTCCTTTTCTTTCTTTCTGTCTTGTAGGCTCCGTGCCCAGCGTGGAGCCCAGTGCGGGACTTGAACTCACGATCCTGAGATTATGACCTGAGCCGAGATCAAGAGTCAGACACTTAACCAACTGAGCCGCCCAGGCGCCCCTGTCCTAGATTTTCAGTGCTTTCATTAAGATGTCCCTGGCTGTGGCTTTTAAAAAATTTGCATTCTTAGGGTTCATAAAATTTTTGACAGATGACTCTGTATTTTGTATCAGTTTTGGAATATTCTTCCATTAATTCTTAAAATTGGGGTTTGTCTCTGATTGCCTACTTCATCCCGCTGAGACTCTAGGGAGATGTACGCTTAATCTTCCAATCACGTGTGTGATTTCGGCTTGTGTCCCTGTTCTCACGTCAGTCTGGGCATGGTCCCCATCCCAGCCACTTACTTACTCTCCGTTCTCACCCGTGATGGGTCTGTAGCCAGACTCATCTATCTATTCAAAAATGTAACTTCAGGTACTGCCTTTTTGAGTTCCAGAATGCCCATTTGCAAGCACTTTCTAGGTTCTAATTCTCCACTAAAATTCTTTGTTATTTTCCCGAATGCATTGTAGTTGTTTCCAAATCCATGCATTATGACTGCAATGTATAGATCACTGGTGGCTCTGTTTCCATTGTTCGTGTTTTCTCTGTGTCTTACACATAGTATGAATGCTGTTTTTAAAAAGTTTCTGATTGAATACTGGAGTAGAGCCTCTGTATGTTATTACAACCTCCAGAAAGGAACGTCACGTTTATTTTAGCTTGCAGTGGACAGTTGTGTCAGGGAGGGGCACCTCACGCCAGCCGGAATTTCTCTTACCATTCCAGGACCCCTGTTTGCCCCTTTCCGGGACTAGTCTGCGCTCATCTCAGCTGCACAGGGTGGCTGGAAGGGTGCTGTTTCTCTGGCATCGAGGACACTTTCTGCTTGTCTTCTTAGGCATTTGCGATCCCCACTTAGCAGTCAGCAGATGTCTCCGGGGAGCGTCAGAACAAAAGGTTGAACTGTCCGCGCTCCCTTTGTCTCCACCTGCATCCCACATGTAACACCAGCCTGTCTCTGGCTCTGTGCGCTCTGCCCAGCCCCCACTTCCTGCTGGCTTTCCGCCCGTGTTCTCAGCCCCCTGTCCACACTGCTGGCCTACTAGCGAGAACCTCAAGGTGAGAACATTGTAGAATATTGGCCTTCTCTACCTGTGTTTTACTTTTCTCTGGGACCTTGGGTCTTCCATCCTTGGTAGTTCTCTATCTTGAAAAACTAAGCTATTTATGTAAAATTCAGCTTTTCTTTGTGTGTGTTTTATATAGTTTTTCTGTAAAAGATTTTTCTTGCTGCAGATTAGTCATTTATACCTTTAACCAGATGATAAAATTTATCATCTTAGTCACTTGGTTGCCTCTTATAAAATAATATCCTATGTATCAGTCAAAACTTTTTTTTTTTTTAGTAAGAAGCAGAAACTGACCCTGGTTAACTTAAGGAAATCAAAACAAAAACTTTCCTCTGGGATAGGCACTTCCATCACCTTCGACGTGGACCTGAAGGTCTGAGGTTCCGGAAGGTCAAATAGGAGATCACACAAATGGTACATTGCAGAGCGGGCATTCAGACGGACGCTCTGGCTCTGAAATACTCTGAAACACCACTGTGTACTGCCATCCCCCAGTAATTACGTAGATTCCTGTGCAGTTGTTAAAATAATACAGAGAAATCCTTCCCTTCCTTCAGCTTCCCCCAGTGGTAACATCTTGAAAGGCTATGTAGTGCAACATAAGCCAAAGATACTGACATTAATACAGTCAACCAGCTTTATTCTTACTTAACTCAACTGTGTGTGTGCATGTCATCCTATGTGATTTTATCCCATGTGTCGATTCCTGTGACCCCCCAGCACAGTCGAGATAGAAAGCTTCCCACCCAAGGACCCCTCATGCTACTCCGTTAGAACCCAGACTGCACTCCCCCCAACCAGACCCTGGCAACCACTAACCTGTTTTCTGTCTCTATAATCTCTATAATCTTGTCGTTTCAAGAATGTTCTATAAATGGAATCATACAGTATGTGAACTTTTGAGATTGACTTGTATGATTCAGCATAATTCCCTTGAATCTCCTGCAAGAGTTTGCATGCACTAATAGCTTATTCCTTTATATTGTTTAGTGGTGTTGCACATGAATTAAAGTTTAAGGTTAAATAAGAGGTGGGGCGCCCGGGTGGCTTAGTCGGTTAAGCGTCCAAGTCTTGATTTCAGCTCACGTCATGATCTCAGGGTCGTGGGATGGAGCCCTGTGTTGGGCTCCATGCTGGGTGCAGAGTCTGCTTAAGATTGTCTCTCTCGCTCTCCCTCTGCCCCTCCTCTCCCTCTCTCTTTCTCTCTCTCTCCCTCTCTTAAAAAAGGAAAAGATATCCTATGTGAATTGCTTCCCACAGTGACTGCCACATAGCAGGACACCCCGTATTTGAAGCTGGTGCTATTTCTCTGTGCAGAAACATGATGTAATGTTTAAAACAGAGTACAGTTCCACAAGCCACGTTAGAAGTTTAAGTGATCCAAGCACACTTACACTGTCCTATGTGTTCAGGTGTGAACAGTGTTGGGAGGCCAGATTGAGGCACCGTTCTCATCCCCCAGAATTTAGCAATACTGGCCTAAGTTGGCCTCAGAAACAGAACACCACAGCCCGCTGAGGACGCTGGCAGGAGACTGGCTCAGCTGGCGCCTGATTGAATCTATTAACGTATCTAAGGAGAGTTTGTGCAATTCAAAGTTTTGCTCTGTCAGGGAAGCAGAGCTAAGCAGGAATCCTACTGGCAAACACTGGAAGTTTCCTTCAGAGCCTCTGTGAGGGGTAAGGAGAACTTAGCCTTTGGAGCCACTTCTGCCCAGAGTGACAAAGCCTGTCATGTAAGGCTGATGCATCTTCTGAGCCTGATGACATTAACTCTTCAGTACCCCTAGCTTTTCCAGGATCCCCAGGGTACTGCTGATTATTTCTGACGCCCCCGTGGGTCTGTCTGCTGGGAGATAATGCAGAAGTCATGGGGACTGTACGCCTTCTCTTCTCGGTCAGAGTTACTTTCCATTGTAAAATCCAACAAGTGATATTCTGAATATGATTTAGCGTCTGTGGTGAGAGAAAGCTTGGTCATGCAGAGGTGAAATTTTCCAATTGCCGTGATAATTACAGGGCGTTTTGATGCCCTTTATTGAATACTTACTAGGTGCTGGGCTCCCTATGAAACCTTTTGTGTGCATTAGCTTGTGCTGATCCTTACTTCAACCCCACAAGTTCTGATAACCCAGATTTGGGAATCCAGGGAGCATTTAGAGAGGTTGTGTCTCCCCTTCATCCGCAGCTAGCAAGTGGCAGAGCTGGGATTTGAACTCCGGGTGGTTTGACTTCAATCTGGGTTCTTACCCACAAAATTACAGAGCTGAATTACCATAGCTAAAACGTTGGCATTCGGGTCTTGCTCTTCCACTGTAAAAGCTTGACTTATCTGAGTCTGTCCCTGGGAGAGGGATCAGCTCTCAAGGAGCTGGCCGAATCGGTCTTTGATCTATAAACCAAGGGCCACAGCCTGAACCAGAGGGAACTTGCAGGCTGAAGGGGACAGCAGGAATCATGATAGTAATAACAGTGAGAAGAGTGAGAATAAAGCTACCGATGCTTAGGGAGTGAGTATTGGGCCAGCTCTGCACTCTGTGCTTTATGTGTGTTGTCACCAGTCTTTAAAACAAGCCTTTGAGAGGGGCACCTGGGTGGCTCCGTCGGTTGAGTGTCCAGCTCTTGATTTCGACTCAGGTCATGATCTTAGGGTTGTGAGATGGAGCCCCTCATCAGGCTACAGCTCAGCGGGAATCTGCTTGAGATTCTCTCTCCCTCTCCATCTGCTCTGACCCTAAAATACATAAATCTTAAAACAAGCCTTAGAGATAATTAAGATCATCAGCTGCATTTCACAGAGGAGGAAACTGAGGCACACAGGGTTTAGGTAGCACCCCGAGGTCACACAGCAGTAACAGAGCTGGGTTCAAACTGGACTGCCTGCGCCCAGAGCACACGCACTTCCCGCTTACGTGCAGCCAGGACAGAACTGAGGCAGCTCGGCCTGCCCCGGGTTGGGGGCCCATCTAGGCATCCTGCAAGGCAGGCGCCTGCAACCTCTCTGGCAGTGGGTGGAGATGAGGCGCCTGGAGGTGGCCTAGAGGGCTTCCAGCTGTCTTTTCCCAGGTGGGAAGGAATCATTTAATCAGGTCATCACAAACTCCGGTTCTGCAGGAGAGGGATCTAGTGGGAGCAGGTTCCACGGGCTTACATACTCAGCGGGGAAGCTGGAGAACCAGGCTGGATAAGGGGCACCGTCCTGTGCAGAGCTGGGGTCTGGGGCACAGGAACCCCCATCAGGCCCCTCGGCTCTGTGCACCTGGTATGAATCAGGGCAACTTTCTCCCATCTCGTGTCATTCTGGTTAACAGAATAAAATATCTGGAGAGAGAGCTGAGACTGTCCCAGCAGGCGTTCCAGTCCCCCCACCTACACCCCACTAAGCAGTGGCAAGGCACCTTGACTTAATGCCTGCAGAGGTAATTGCCCCAGACCTCAGAGAAGGGGACTCGGGCGTGGGGAGCCTCGTCTCCTGGTTGTGCGTGGCCTGCAGCCCCCACAGTGGAGGAAACACCAGAGGCAAAGAGCTGGGGAGGTGGCTGCAGGAAAGCAGAAACAGCCTGCCATGTTGCTGCCGGTTCCTCTGTGGAAGTTCGCAGTCTCCGTAGTGAACCTCGCAGGCCCTAGGAGAACTCAAGTTTCCAAAAATAATGTGGAAACAATGAAAGCATTTTACTAAACTTTGGGTGTATTAATTTGACTTTCTTTCAAGTAAAAAAAAAAAAATCCAGAATCATCTTTCATTTCCTCTTCCGTTATTTTTACTTTCCATGACCGTTTGTTCTCAAACGGGGTAAGATCCATCCAAGACGTCAATGAAGTGAGAGGGTCCTTGCTGGGTGTGTCTAATCAGACAGCGTCCCTTAAAATTGCCTTATCACCCAAGATTTTACCCTAAAAATTGGGATGTCTCTGGAAGTTTAAGAAGGAAAGGTTTATCAAAAAGAAAGGCAAAAGGAGATGAAATGCTTCAAAGATACTTCAAAAGGAAAGAGCTTCAGATGAGAAGTATCCAAATGATTCCTTTGAGCATGAAGAAAAGGCTATTTGTGGGGAGCGGTCTGCAGGAGGCACTTGGCCCCTGCCTCCGCTGTGTTGAGGCAAAGTGTAGTACCTAAGGAGAGATGAGGTCATTGTGCATATTTATACCCACCAAAGGCAAGACCAGATATTTTACTGGGAGCAGCTGCTTTTAATTTTTATAAAGGCTTTGAAATCATAAAAAATGGGATGCTTTGCCTCAACGTGAAATGTTGTAGCGAAATTTGTAGGGAAAGTGTTCTCAAAGTAAAGTTCCCAAAGAGGATGAGCTGGGCTGGCCTCTGTCCACCACCCTCCACGCCCCTCCCACCCCTGACCCCCGCCGGGAATTCCAGCAGGATTGGCTGGTTAGGTGGGAGGTGGCAGCAACTGTACTTGTGAGGCATAAGACTTCAATGAGTCTTGTAAAAAGAACTTTTAGTACATCGGTTTCCAGAAAAACAAAACAAAACAAAACAGTCCTGTGTAGTATTTTATTAAAAATGAATTGTCGGGGAAGGGAGCAAGATGGTGGAGGAGTAGGAGACCTGGATTTCATCTGGTCTTAGGAATTCAGCTGGATAGGGACCAAACCATTCTGAACACCTACGAACTCAACAGAAGATCGAAGAAGAGAGTAGCAACAACTCTCTGAACAGAGAGGCAACCGCTTACTGGAAGGTAGGACGTGCGGAGAAATGAATCCGAGGCGATATTCGGGAGGATAGACGGCGGGAGAGGGGGCCCCCATCGGCCGCTTCTGGCAAGTGCTAGAGCCGCGGAGCACAAAATCGGAACTTTTAGAAGTCGGCTCCGCTGAGGGACGTCGCTCCAGTGGCTAAGCGGGAGGTGGAACCCTCGCAGGACAGCGTGCTCTCAGGACCCTCGGGGTCCCAGGAAGACTGGGGGTGCCTGAGTGTGGCAGAGCTCCCAGGTATCGGAGCAGGGAAGCCGGCTGCAGAGACGGAGCCGAGGCGTGGGCTCTCAGCTCGGGGTTGCCCTAAACTGTGATCGGCGACACAGTCGGGCCACTGCTCCTCCATCAGGGACCCAACAAGTGAGAGATCCCGGGAAACTCCCCTTCCTCCCCCGGGAGGAGCGGCGTGGGAGCGCATCTCAGGGATCTGCTGGGTTTGGAGACTCCACACGGGTCGGGTGCCAGAGATAGAAACGCTCGGTCACAGGCCGGGTGAGCACGGAGTGCTGCTGGAGACCAGGGAGATGGGAGTGACAGCTTTTCTCTGGGGGCGCACTGAGGGGCAGGGCCCCGAGTTCTCGGCTCCTCCTGGGAGGAGATTGGGAGGCCACCATTTTCACTCTCGTCCACCAAAGCTGTACCGAGAGCTTGCAGGGAACAAAAGCTCCCCAAGAGCAAACCCGAGCAGCTTGCTTAGCCCAGACCAGGAAAGGGCGGGGCAATTCCGCTTCCGCAAAGACATTTGGGAACCACAGCAACAGGCCCCTCCCCCAGAAGATCAGCATGAACAGCCAGGAAGCCAAGACCAAGTTTACTGATCAAGAACGGGAGAACTCCAGCGCTAGGGGACTACTGCACATAGAATTCATGGCTTTTTTACCATGATTCGTTAGTCTTTCAAAGTTAATTTTTTTAAACTGTCTTTTTCCTTTAATTTTTCTTTTTCCCTTTTTCAACCAACATCTTATAAATCCCTTTTTAAAAATAAATTTTATTTTTCATTTTTAGAGTCATATTCTATCCCTTCATAGTAGTTACCTTTATTTTTGGCATATATATATAAGTTGTTCTCTCTTTAAAATTTTGAAATACAGTTTCTTCTAACAGATCAAAATATACCCTAAATCTCTAGTGTAGGGCTTTGTTCTAGTCTCCTGCCTGATCACATTCTCTCCCCCCTTTTTTTTCTTTCTTTTTTTTTAATCCTCTTCTTTCTTTTTTCAAACACCTTCTTATCAATTCCTTTTTAAAATTTTTTTATAATTTTCATCTTTACAGTCATATTCCATCCCTTCATCGTATCAATGCTTATTTTGTACATATTTAAGTCTTTCTTTCTTTAAAATTTTAGGAGGCACTTTCTTCTAAAGACCAAAATATACCCAAAATCTAGTGTGTGGCACTGATCTATGCACTAGCCTGATCATATTTGATCATATTCTGTTTTGTTTTGTTTTCTTCTGTTTTTGTTTGTTTTTATCTTTTTTTTTTCTCTTTTTTTATTTCTTTCCCTTTCTTTTCCCCTGGTTTCAGGTCTTTTCTGATTTGTTTAGAGTATATTTTCTGGGGATGTTGTTACCCTGTTAGCATTTTGTTCTCTCATTCATCTCTTCTCCTCTGGACAAAGTGACAAGATGGAAAAAATCATCTCAACAAAAAGAACAAGAGGTAGTACCATCTGCCAGGGACCTACTCAATACGGACATTAGTACGATGTCGGACCTAAAATTCAGAATCATGATTTTCAAAATACTAGTTGGGCTTGAAAAAAGCATGGAAGGTATTAGAGAAACACTTTCTGGAGAAATGAAAGAACTACAATCTAACCAAGTCGAAATCAAAAAGGCTATTAATGAGGTGCAATCAAAAATGGGGGCACTAACTGTTAGGATAAATGAGGCAGAAGAGAGAATCAGCGATATAGAAGACCAAATGATGGAAAATGAAGAGGCTGAGAAAAAGAGAGATAAACAACTACTGGATCACGAGGGCAGAATTCGAGAGATAAGCAATACCATAAGATGAAACAACATTAGAATAATTGGGATCCCAGAAGAAGAAGAAAGAGAGAGAGGGGCAGAAGGTATATTGGAACAAATTATACCAGAGACCTTCCCTAATGTGGGGAAGGAAACAGGCATCAAAATCTGAGAGGCACAGAGAACCCCTCTCAAAATCAGTAAAAATAGGTCCACACCCCGACATCTAATAGTAAAACTTACGAGTCTCAGAGACAAAGAGAAAATCCTGAAAGCAGCTTGGGAGAAAAAATATGTAACCTATAATGGTAGAAATATTAGATTGGCAACAGACCTATCCACAGAGACCTGGCAGGCCAGAAAGGAATGGCATGATAAATTTAGAGAACTAAAGGAGAACAATATGCAGCCAAGAGTACTATATCCAGCTAGGCTGTCATTGAAAATTGAAGGAGAGATAAAAAGCTTCCAGGACAAACAAAAACTAAAGGAATTTGCAAACACGGAACCAGCCCTCCAAGAAATATTGAAAGGGGTCCTCTAAGCAAAGAGAGAGCCTAAAAGCAGCACAGACCATAAAGGAACACAGACAGTATACAGTAACAGTCACCTTACAGGCAATACAATGGCACTAAATTTCTGTCTTTCAATAGTTACCCTGAATGTAAATGGGCTAAATGCCCCAATCAAAAGACACGAGCTATCAGATTGGATTAAAAAACAAGACCCATCCATATGCTGATTGCAAGAGACTTATTTTAGACCCAAAGACACCCCCAGATTGAAAGTGAGGGGGTGGAAAACCATTTACCATGCTAATGGACACCAAAAGAAAGCTGGGGTGGCAATCCTTATGTCAGACAAATTAGATTTTAAAACAAAGAGTGTAATAAGAGATGAGGAAGGACACTATATCCTACTTAAAGGGTCTATCCAACAAGAAGATCTAACAATTGTAAATATCTATGCCCCTAACGTGGGAGCAGCCAATTATCTAAGGCAATTAATAACAAAAGCAAAGAAACACATTGACAACAATACAATAATAGTGGGAGACATTAACACCCCCCTAACTGAAATGGACAGATCATCTAAGCAAAAGATCAACAATGACACACTGGATCAAATGGACTTCACAGACATATTCAGAACATTCCATCCCAAAGCAATGGAATACACATTCTTCTCTAGTGCCCATGGAACATTCTCCAGAATAGATCACATCCTAGGTCACAAATCAGGTCTCCACGAGTACCAAAAGATTGGAATTATTCCCTGCATATTTTCAGACCACAGTGCTTTGAAACTAGAACTGAATCCCAAGAGGAAAGTCAGAAAGTACTCAAATACATGGAGGCTAAAGAGCATCCTACTAAAGAATGAATGGGTCAACCAGGAAATTAAAGAAGAATTAAAAAAATTCATGGAAACCAATGAAAATGAAAACACAACTGTTCAAAATCTTTCGGATGCAGCAAGGCAGTCCTAGGAGGAAAGTATATAGCAATACAAGCGTTTCTCATGAAACAAGAAATGTCTTCAATTCACAACCTAACCCTACACCTAAGGGAGCTAGAGAAAAAACAGCAAATAAAGCCTAAACTCAGCAGGAGAAGAGAAATAATAAAGATCAGAGCAGAAATCAATGAACTAGAAACCAAAAGAACAGTAGAACAGATCAATGAACCTAGGAGCTGTTCTTTGAAAGAATTAATAAGATTGATAAGCCCCTGTCCAGACTGATCCAAAAGAAAAGAGAAATGACCCAAATCAACAAAATCATGATCGAAAGAGGAGAGATCACAACTAACACCAAAGAAATACAAACAATTATAGGAACGTATTATGAGCAACTCTATGCCAGCAAATTAGATAACCTGGAAGAAATGGGTGCATTGCTAGAGATGTATCAACTACCAAAATTGAACCAGGAAGGAATAGAAAACTTGAACAGACCTATAACCACTAAGGAAATTGAAGCAGTCATCAAAAATCTCCAAACAAAAAAAACCCAGGGCCAGGTGGCTTCCCAAGTGAATTCTACCAAACATTTCAAGAAGAAGTAATACCTGTTCTCCTGAAACTGTTCCAAAAAATAGAAATGGAAGGAAAACTTCCAAACTCATTTTATGAGGCCACCATTACCTTGATCCCAAAACCAAAGACCCCATCAAAAAGGAGAATTAGAGACCAATATCCTTGATGAACATGGATGCAAAAATTCTCACCAAAATACTAGCCAATAGGATCCAACAGTACATTAAAAGAATCATTCACCACGACCAAGTGGGATTTATCCCTGGGCTGCAAGGTTGGTTCAACATCCGCAAATCAATGAACGTGATACAATACATTAACAAAAGAAAGAACAGGAGTCATATGATTCTCTCAATAGATGCAGAAAAAGCACTTGACAAAGTATAGCATCCTTTCTTGATCAAAAGTCTTCAGAGTATAGGGAGAGAGGGTACAAACCTCAATATCATAAAAGCCATCTATGAAAAACCTACAGCGAATATCATTCTCAATGGGAAAAACTGAGAGCTCCCCGCTAAGGTCAGGAATGCAGCAGGGATGTCCACTCTCACCACTGCTATTCAACATGGTATTAGAAGTCCTAGCCACAGCAATCAGACAACAAAAGGAAATCAAAGGCACCTAAATCGGCAGAGAGGAAGTCAAACTCTCACTCTTTGCAGATGATATGATACTGTATGTGGAAACCCAAAAGACTCTACCCCAAAACTGCTAGAACTCGTACAGGTATTCAGTCAAGTGGCAGGATATAAAATCAATGCACAGATATCAGTGGCATTCCTATACACCAACAACAAGACTGAAGAGAGAGAAATGAAGGAGTCAACCCAATTTACAATTGCACCCGAAACCATAAGATACCTAGGAATAAATCTAACCAAAGAGGCAAAGGATCTGTACTCAGAGAACTATAAAATACTCATGAAAGAAATTGAAGAAGACACAAAGAAATGGAAAAAACGTTCCATGCTCATGGATTGGGAGAACCAACATTGTGAAGATGTCAACGCTACCTAGAGCAATGTACACATTCAAGGCAATCCCCATCAAAATACCATCGACTTTTTTCAAAGAAATGGAACAAATAATCCTAAAATTTGTATGGAACCAGAAGAGACCCCGAATAGACCGAGGAAAGTTGAAAAAGAAAAGCAAAGCTGGCGGCATCACAATTCTGGACTTCCAGCTCTATTACAAAGCTGTCATCATCAAGACAGTATGGTACTGGCACAAAAACAGACACATAGATCAATTGAACAGAATAGAGAGTGCAGAAATGGACCCTCAACTCTATGGTCAACTTATCTTTGACAAAGCAGGAAAGAATGTCCAATGGAAAAAAGACGATCTCTTCAACAAATGGTGTTGGGAAAATTGGACAGTCTCATGCAGAAGAATGAAACTGGACCATTTCCTTACACCACACACAAAAATAAACTTCAAATGGTTGAAAGACCTTAATGTGAGACAGCAGTCCATCAAAGTCCTAAAGGAGAACCCAGGCAGCAACCTCTTCGACCTCAGCCGCCGCAAATTCTTCCTAGAAACATCGCCAAAGGCAAGGGAAGCAAGGGTATAAAGGACTATTGGGATTTCATCAAGATAAAAAGCTTTTGCACAGCAAAAGAAACAGTCATCAAAACCAAAGACAACCGACAGAATGAGAGAAGATATTTACAAATGACATATCAGATAAAGGGCTCGTATCCAAAATCTATAAAGAACTTATCAAACTCAACACCCAAAGAACAAATAACCCAATCAAGAAATGGGCAGAAGACATCCAAATGGCCGACAGACACATGGAAAAGTGCTCAACATCGCTGGGCATCAGGGAAATCCAAATCAAACCTCAGTGATCTACACCTCACACCCGTTAGAATGGCTAAAATTAAGTCAGGAAACGACAGATGTTGGCGGGGATGTGGAGAAAGGGGAACCCTCTTACACTGTTGGTGGGAATGCAAGCTGGTGCAACCACTCTGGAAAACAGTATGGAGGTTCCTCAAAAAGTTGAAAATAGAGCTTCCATAAGATCCGGCAATTGCACTACTGGGTATTTACCCCAAAGATACAAATGTAGTGATCCGAAGGGGTACGTGCACCCCAATGTTTATAGCGGCAATGTCCACAATAGCCAAACTGTGGAAAGAGCCCAGATGTCCATCGACAGAGGAATGGATAAAGGAGAAGTGGTATATATACACAATGGAATACTATGCAGCCATCAAAAGAATGAGATCTTGTCATTTGCAACGACATGGATGGAACTGGAGGGGGTTATGCTGAGTGGAATAAGTCAATCAGAGAAAGACATGTATCATATGACCTCCCTGATATGAGGAATTCTTAATCTCAGGAAACAAACTGAGGGTTGCTGGACTGGTGGGGGGTGGGAGGGATTGGGTGGCTCGGTGATAGACATTGGGGAGGGTATGTGCTAGGGTGAGTGCTGTGAATTGTGCAAGGCTGTTGAATCACAGATCTGTACCTCTGAAACATAATGCAATATATGTTAAGAAAAAATAAAAGGTAGTAGGAGGGGAAGAAGAAGGGAGGAAATCAGAGGGGGAGAAAAACCAGGAGAGACGATGGAGTTTGAAAAACAAACTGAGTTCTAGAGGGGAGGGGAGTGGGGGAGCTGGGTTAGCCTGGTGATGGGTTTTAAAGAGGGCATGTTCTGCGTAGAGCACTTGGTGTAATGCACAAACAAATAATCGTGGAACACTATATCAAAAACTAATGATGTAATGTATGGTGATTAACATAACAATAAAAAAATTTAAAGGAAAATAAATGAATTGTTCTGTGGTTGGGTAAGGGAACCCGTGTCACCCCCGTGTAGATTTGTATTCATCAGTACCGTAAGGTCTCTTAGAAACCCTGCACGAAAGACACTCGTGTCACTTTCTGAAACCCAGTGTTTTTTGAACTTGTTGGAAACACATTTCCTTTATTCCAAGGATTGTACGTTTTGGAGATGCTCTTTTCCTGGGTTTTGAATCACCAGTTGGGCCCCCCATCTAGAGAACGGAGTGCTGATGTCTATGGCAGAAGACTTTCCAAATCAGAATTTTCTTCTCTAAGTTGCCGTCTTCTTAAGTGGAGAGACTTCACCGCTTTGTGGAAAGGAAGTGTTTCCCCAGTGCACCAAGTCTTTTGAAGACAGAGGGTTGGCGAGCTCACTGGGTCTCAAGCAGGATGGTATAATGTGGCAGAACACAGGCCACTCCGCCTCCCTTGTTTCAGTCTTGACAATACCATCAAAGTGAGTGCATTTGGCAGGACTTTTTAGGCAAAACAAACAAATAGAATCCAGCTCAAACAGGATTAGGCCAAGACAAGGGGCCATAATCGTCCACAGGCCTGGCCAGCCCAGGCTTCAGGCCGCTTTTCTGTCTCTACCATGACGCTAGTTTCACTTCTGGGATGCCTCCTACTTGGGGGATCTCTCCAAGTCATAGTAAAGGTGCTGCTAACAGCTCCAGGCTCACATCCTACCAGCCCAGCACCCGTACCAGAAGAAGAGCATAAATCTAGCAAACCGTTAGAGGATGATGTTCATATGTAACTGGATTTAGTGATGCGTCAACCTCTGAACTAATTTCTGTGACTGGATGTGGGACAGGGGACGTGTTCCTGGAAACGTGGTATGGGTCAGTTCTGAGATTGGCAAATAGGCAGGATCTTAAAATGAGGGCACAGCCGGAAGGAGGGGAACACTTGCTTGGCTGTGGGCAGAGACCTCTATTACATTAACACTGAAAAATGGAGGATGAACATGGGTCCAGGTGGCAAGAGAAGCAGGGATCAAGATTAAGTTCTCCCTACTGCTATGCATTTGGGGTGTCCCTGGGCCGGTGCTTCATAAGTCTTTGTGAAATATATTAGATGCAAAAATGATCGTAGGAACAGCTGATGGCAAACTGTATTGTCTCTAGCAAGGTGCACAGACGTTGACCACCTTCCACCTCACTGGTTTGGAAGTCAGAGGCTTTGACACCTGGGCTCCTTGGAGAGGCAAGGGGGGCGGTGCCAGAGTCTGGACAGAGTAGGTACAGTTCCCACAGGATCTGCCACAGTCCAACACTGGAACCCCAGACTGATCCAACCTTTGCCTTTGGAATGCTGTGGCCCTACTGGGCTTGGAGGGGCCCCTGTGTCTCCATGGTTCCCACGGGCCACGCAGAGCCCTGACAAGGAGATGGCAGCATTTGCAGGAGCCTCTCGCCAAGGCTCACTGTGGTTCCGGGCAGATAACTGCCGTCCTGACAAGCCTGCCTTGCCCTCGAGCCTTTCCACAGCCAGGGCGTTGGCTGCTGCAGTGACCTGACTTGCTGTGGACACAAAGCATTTTTTTAAGTGACCTATGGACAAGCAGGCTTTGGGTCTCCCAGACTCTGCTTTTCACCTGCAGGTTGCTCTATCCGTAGGTTCTTTTCCATCACTGCACTTCCACCTAAATGTGTAGACCTGGATCCCTAGCTGGAAGAACCTGCTTTCCTGCTTCTGCTCTTCCCGGTCTGTGTTTGGCTAAAGGAATGACGAGATGTGGCTCAGGACGGAAGGAGGCCAGGCCCCCAGGTCACTGACAAGTGGGCCCAAACCATAGCTTTGTTTGATGCCAACTGCTTGTCTTTGAGAGAGACAGACTTAATTTTTTTTCTATTTGTTTTTGGTCTTGGCAAACCTTTTATTGTAGAATAGTTTTGATTTACAGACTGCTAAGATAGGACAAAGAACTCTCATCTACCCCAAACCCAGTTTCCCCTATTATTAGCACCCTACATCAGTGTGATACATTTGTTACAGTTAATGAGTCAGTACTGATACATTATTATTTTTTTAAAGATTTTTATTTATTTATTTGAGAGAGAGAGAATGAGAGAGAAAGCGCATGAGATGGGGGGAGGGTCAGAGGGAGAAGCAGACTCCCTGCCGAGCAGGGAGCCCTATGCGGGACTCCAGGATCATGACCTGAGCCGAAGGCAGTCGCTTAACCAACTGAGCCACCCAGGTGTGCACTATTGATACATTATTAAAGTCCATACTTTATTCAGACTTTACTAGTTTTTTCCTCCAGTCCTTTTTCTGGTCCAGGATCCCACCCAGGACACCACATCACATTGTATTCATCATGTTTCCTTAAGCTCCTCTGGGCTGTGACAGTTTCTCAGACTTTCCTTGTTTTTGATGACCATGCAGCTGGGGAGAACTAGCCAGGGCTTTTGTAGAATGTTCCTTTGCTGGGATTTGTCTCATGTCTTTCTCTCTCATGATTATACTTTCATTTCTGAATCCTGATTTCTTTTCGAATTGGCTGATGTTCAGGGAGCATTGCTATGAGCCAGCACATAGCAAATCCAGCCTTTCACCTGGATTATCTCACGTAATCCTCTCAAAACCTCACACCAGGTAGACACCATTGTTAAACCCATTTTACAGATGTGGAAAGTGAAGCATAGCAAGGACCAGTTACTTAGCCAAGATTGGCAGCCGATGGACATGCAGCTGGGTGCCGAGTTTTCCTAGAACCCCTGCTATGATGGAGAATTGACCTTAACACCCTAAAACTGCTCTCTAGACCTGCAAGGTGTATGAGCTCTAGGTTGAATTATGCCAGCTTCTGAGGTTCATACAAGGTGGTTTCCTCCAGTGTGGAGCTGTGCTTGGTGGCCTGAGAACCTACAGCAAGGGAAAGGCCATCCTAGGCAAGGGGGCCAAAAGTTTTGTTGGCAAGATGGTGCCCATCCCGTGGACTGGGAATGGTGCCAAGCTGGTGGGTCCCAGCTCCAGGTGGAACGACGAGATGGGCCATTAAGGAGTGAGGGATTCCTGTTGGGGGTGTGGTGGGCTGGAGGTGGTGGTGGGCTGGAGGTGGTGGTGCAGAAGGGCCGGAGGACAGCCTGAAGCCGTTTCATTCAAAGAGCCTCAGTACAGGCCAACCCCGTCTGGTCTCCTTGCCCGCCATCTGTACTTGGCCTTGTCATGCGGTGGGGCTCTTTGAGCTCCTTTCTTCTCCATCGGCTGGCTTCCTTGGGGTCCCAACAACAGGAGACAGCACACCTGAAGGAGAAGGGGACACAGTCCTTTGCACTCCTGTCCCAACTCACACCACCATGGCACCGTCTTCTCCCTTCCATGCCCCAGAACTGGCCTCCTGCTGCCCCTGCAGAGGCTCCAGCACCAGCTGGGCACGGCCCCTCCCCCACCCTCCCAGCTTCTAGGTTCTGATGGCGAACAAGGAACATTTACCAGTTTACTGTCGCCCCGAATCTAGTCGTCTGTGGACCACCTTTAGATTTTCTCCAAATCCTGTACCACAGGTCAATTACTTGTTAATTTCATTCAATCTAACCATTCTAAATTTCAACATATTTATTTTAAAAGAACATTTTATATCATTACCTTCAGTGGAAAATCTTGCCGTAATTCATTTTAAACAACGTATGAGAATTAAATGAGTGTTTGTCCTCAGGATACCTAGAACCCCTCTTCTTCCATGGATGGTGGGTGGCAGGCTTGGGGACACCCCTGGGGTATTCAGTCAAATAGTGCTTATTGTGTGCTTGTGGGTGCAGATGCTTTTGTAATTGCTCTGAGGGGTTTTACAAAGGTGGCCTGGTCCCAGAGCAGCATTAAATCAGCCTCCGTCCCCATCTCCTCTCCACCCACAATGACCACACACAGGTTTGGCATCCTTTGAAATGCCCCAGGCAGGTGGCTTCTTTCTCTAATGAGCGAGACTGGTATGAAGAACCGGGAACCCCCAGTGAGAGTAGAGAGCTGAACTTGAATTACTCACATCACACATTAGTTGAAAACCCCCCAGAAGTTTAAAAGGACATTATTTATTGTAATTTATGGAAATATATTAGAGAATTTCCTGATGTAACTGGAAAGGTCTCAATTATATTCAAAGGAGAATATTTAACGACATGTTAGAAGGTGCTATATTGGAAGCTATTTGTTAAAGTGCTCCCAATTTTGACAAACATTTGTAGAAGTGATTTTATTTTTTATCTTGAGGGAACAGAAGTAATATATGGATAAAAACTTTGAGTAATATTCACAAATGACATTGGGAAAATAATTCAGCATCTGACGTGTTTTGCTTGCCTAATAAATCAGGCATCACTAGCTTATGTATATAATCATCAGAGCTCATTTTTATTAAACCAATAATGTTAAGTCAGGAATTTTTTTTTTAAGATTTTAAGTTAAACAGACGGTAAAAGACTCTTCCTTGTGCTGATTCATCTAATAAGAAACTCAGGGTAAATTCATCTAATTTCATAAGATCAAGGCAAATAGAATAACTGCTCTGTGTATGTACACGTCTAAGCCTGTTTATTATATACATATATGCAGAGTGTATCACATTAGGTGCATTCAGAACAGTGTGCAGCCGTCACCACCTCCATCTCCAGAATTTTTCATCATCCCAAACAGAAGTTGTGTCTCATTAAACAGCAACTCCCTTTCCCTCCCTCGCCCAGCCCTGGAAACCCTCCTGCTCCTTTCTGTGTGGAGCTGACTGCTGCCTACACCTCCTGTAAGAGGGACCATGCATACAGTGTCTTTCTGTGTCTCACCTACTCCACTTAGCTTGTCCTCAAGGGCCATCCCTGTTGTAGCATGTTCTCAATTTCATTCCTTTAGAGGGCTAAGTGATAGTCCAGTGTATGCATAGCCCTTATTTTGCTTATCCCTTCATCTGTGGATGGACATTGCGTTGTTTCTACTGTCAGGCCATCGTCACTCAAGCAGCCATGCACCGTGGTGTGCAGGTGTCTGCCTGAGCCCCTGCTTTTCCCTCTTTGGACTACACACCTAGGAGTCGACTTCCTGGATCATATGGTAATGCTGTGTTTAACTGTTTAAGGAATGCTTTTGCCATATTTTCGTGCCAAATGAATTACCTGGGAATTGAATCTGCCTATCTGTTGTGAGAGTGTCCCTTACTTATTTCATTAAATAGCAGTGTTCTTTCCTCCTTCACTTACTCATTTTCATGGAGTGCCTCCTGATCGTCATCAGGCTTCTAGACAGGGCCCATAGCAGAGAGCAAGATGCAGACCTTGTTCTCCTGGAACATGCATTCTAATGTGCAAACACGAAGCAGGCAAAGAAGAAGTAGATGATATCAGAGAGTGAGAAGGCCCTGGGAGGAAAAGCAGACCAGGAAGGGGGCTGGAGAGTGCACAGAGTTCCTGTGACCGCTGTGGGGTTTTGGGGAGGGCCCCTGTGGGGATGACATTTGAGCAGAAACCAGCAGTCATGCTGGGTGAAGCTGCAGGAAAAGGTGACGGAGCAGTGAGTGTGGATGCTTGGAAGTGATCCTGGGAGGGTGTCCAAGAAGCATTAGGAAGGCCAGTGTGGTGGCAGCCACGTGGGGACAAGATGGGCTGGGGCACAGAGGGCCTTGTCAACCACGTTGAGAACTTTGGGTATCATCTTAAGAATGATGGGAAGCTGTCAACAGGTTTTGCGTTGGGAATGACAAGATCTGGCTCATGTTTTGAGAGGGTCTTTCTGCTTGTGGAGGGGGTTGGGGGATGGCCACAAGAGTGACCAAGAGTGGAAAGAAGGAGACTGACTTACTATGTGTGCTGAGTACCAGTGACAGGGCGTTTCTTCCAGGCTTCTAGCGAATTCCTGAAGCGCATGTTGGAAATGGGACTTTGATTTGACATTGAGGTTGCTTTCAAAGAAATTACACTCTTTCCATGTCTGTGTCAGAAGGGTTGTTTGGACTGTTCACCTTGCATTTTCAATTGCTTGTCAGGATCATTGCCCAGTGTATTCTCGAGATTATGCACAAATGACCAGATAAAGAGCAAATGGCATCAATGGCTTCTTTATCATCTCAACAGCTGATGTCTGCTTCTTGCCCAAAGACACCGAAGACAGAAGGCTAGGTCGGGATGCTCCTTCCTAAGCTATGACCCAGGAAAAACAGCCTGTGAAATGAATGCTTGCCTTTTTTTTTTTTTTTAATAATGCTTTTCTTCTGTGAGCTTCTCTTGTGCTGTCTGGAGAACACTGAATGTGAACAAGGAATTCAATAAGAAATCTGAAAGTCTCACCATGCAGAACTCTATGGCACGGCAACCAAACCCAACTTTTGGGTTTAACATGAAGATTACCTTGGGTTGTAATACAAAAGAAAAAACTTAGGCTTTGAAATACTTTGTTTATTTAGCAAGGTTTTATAAACTTAGGCTTCAGATGTTCTTTACTACAATTTATTGCTGAAGGAGGGGGAGGAAATAAAGGAGGAAAAAGATTAATTGGTTCATTTTGAGTATATGTTTCTTTTGACAAGTGAAGAGTTACTGCCAAATTTGATATAAAATAAGTTGTTATGACCTGCCATTTATCATTTGGATTTATTTGAGTAACTTACTTCTCCAAATTCAATAATGCTAGGAAGCAGAATTAAGCTAGGTGACTCCATGAAGTGCCCTTTAACCCCATTGGGGGATGTCGACGAGAGACTCCACACTTGGAGGTCAGTGATGATGATCTTGTGCATTTTCTTGCCTTCTTCACATTGAGGAAGCTATATAACCACGGGGATATTATTTTTTTTTACATATTAAATCCCATTCTGTATCATATGGAAAACCCAAAAAGATATTTTAAAAACCCAAACAAGATAAAGAGACAGCAAAGGGCCAGAAAGTATTGAAAGATAGAAAGCAAATAGAATCAGACATTCAGAGAAATAAGACTAGAGCCGGCACAGAGGGAGGCAGCTGAGAAGGTAAGAAATGAGCTGAAGGTCCTGGAGATGCAGGGGGGGGTGGTTCCTGGGATTGACTGAGGGTCTTAATTAGTTAATAAATTAGGTGGGGTGACCCTTCCCCTTCTCCGTGTGTTAGGTGGGAGTGGGCATTCCCTGAGGCCAGGGCAGTTGGTGAGGGCTCAAGGTCAGGGAGCTCCAGGCCTGGGGAGGGCCAGGGAGCCCCACACCCTGGCAGTAAGATCTTCAGCCTGCCACGCATCAATGAATGGGATAGACAACAATCCAGGGATTGACAGAAAGATAAGCAGATAATTCACACATTAGCACACACTCAGGGGAATGAACTCTAGGCACGTGTGGCTCCAAGGCACCAGGTAGAAAAGCTAAAACTAACAAAACAGGGGTCACACGGCAGAGGAGAACCCAGAATGAACCTGACTAGACTCACGGAGGGGTTCCCAGAGATGCAGCGTCTCTGATGTGAACGCCAACCAGAGCTGCACAAGTTACCAGTGAAGCTCTGAAATTGGAAGCTCCGTTGTGGGCAGCAGAGCCTGGGGGGATTCCAGCACGCAGCAGAGGTGTGGGACCAGGAGAGGAGGGGCCGGGGGTCCGCAAGTGTGGCCTCCAGCCAGAGAATTCTGGCAGCCCAGACCGGGGCCCAAGTCGAGGACAAGATGGAAATAGACGAATCCGTGGAAATCCCCGAGGTGAGAGCCCTGCCTGGACGACGCACCGCCCCCCTCCCCACCCCAGGATGTGCGCTGGACCTTTAGAAAACCAAGGAGGCGCAGAATGCCTGAAAGCCTGGACACAAAAATGATGTTTCCTGCTAAGGAGCAAAAATCAGACTGGCCTTCATCCTCTCACTTCCAGAGTGCTGTGCGGAGAGACCTGAGTAGCAGCCTCCCGGCTCCCAGCAAAGCAGACCACATGTGGAATCTTCAGCACGGGGGCAGTAGCATGGGGTGCGGGTGGAACGAAGGCATTTCAGATACGCAAGGATGAAGGTTTGCCTTCCAGAGATACTCAGAGGATCGCCTGGGTATGTCCTCGAGCAACACATAGAATAAATCCAAAATGAGCCTATGTTTGCAACACAGTCAGATAATGATAGAAACATGTCAAGTGGGAAAGTGAAATGTCTTCATTGTCCCCTTCTTCTAGGACACAGTCACTAGAAAGGGTATATTCTTCCACATACTTCCTGTGTATGCGCCAACAGTTCACTCATAGGTGTTATGTTCATGAACATGTAGCTTTACAAAAAGGCTGCGTTCCACATAATATTGGCAAAATTGTTTCCGTAACTTGACATTTTGCTGTGGAAATCTGTCCTGCTTTACCTGCGAAGTTCCCTTGTTCTTTGTAAAGATTGCTTGGCTTCTGTGCATTGGAGGGCCCTAGTTTATTTGAACAGTCCCCTTAGCAAGTGTTTAGATTGCCTTTACATTTCACTATGAAAGGAGTATTGCCGCGGATATCCCTTGGACTTTGAGTCCAAGTCAGAGTATTTGCTGGACCACAGGGAGTGGGCAGCTAACTCTGCTGGACCTTGGTGCCCTCCGCCCAGCACCCTCCTCACCATTTGTCCTGTAGGTGAGGGAGCCCTGCATTTGCCCTTGGGGCAGGGAGGTGGGAGGGGAGGGGTGCTGCTACTGAAGCTGACCAGGGCTGTGATGTTTGTCCTGCAGGTGGGGCTGCCTTCTGGTGCTCTTGCCACTCGTGCCCACAGGGAAGCATCCTAATTATAGAACAAAAAGAAATTAAACTGCTCGCAGAAGCGGACTGCGGCGTTTTTAATGTTTATGACGAGACAGCCCAGATCTACGTTGCCTTACCTTCCAGACTGTAAAACTCAGATAACTTTGTGATCCACTATTCTTCAGAAGAAAAAAGCAAAGATTCTATTTGACCATCTTTTTTGAAATCTTTAGAATTTCATCCTTTGAAAATAAGTCTTTGAGAATTTCCAACAATGTGCATCCAGTCAGTGTATTTCAGGAGAGAAGAAATAATTTAGGTTTCAACTTTTAGTTTTGTTTTTCCATCTCTTCCTTCAAAAAAAAAGGGGGAAAAAAGGGGGGGGATCGCTCTTGATCCAAAGAGAACAAATGGAGAACTGTATGATGATTTTGCAGAATTAATGAGCATTTCAGAAGGCATTGGCCCCTATGGTCCTGTGCACACTGGTGCTTAATCTCCAGGGCTAAAGCCCAGTGATGATGGGAGTGAGGGGTATTCAGTCTGTTGGGCAAGGGAGGGAGGGTCACTCCTGGGCTTTTGGCTGTGTCTCCTCCAGTGTGCGGGGTGACAGATCCCGGTTGGTAGTGAATCAGAGTGCCTCTCTCCCCAGGCAGAAACTGGGGTGGCGTTGGGGAGTAAAGTGGGTAGGTTTGCACAGTCAGGCTCCTGAGCTGGGGACGGCTCCAACATGCTTGGTGGGAGTGGCCAACCCAGAGCAAAGGCGATCAGCACAAGGCACAGACAAGGCACAGCAGACCCGCTATGGCCCAGATTGCCCTCCCTTTCAGCTCAAAGCAAAGCACTAGGCCCTGTAGCAGGTTCCGTCTTCAGAGCACTGGTAAGCTGGGACTTGCTCTGGAAGGGGAGCGAACACCGGCAGGGAGGGATCAGCAGATGACGCTCTGCCTTCAGAGATTTTTATTTCATGCATCCTTTTAGAGGTGAAGTGCACTCACACGTTCCTCTCAGCACAGAGGGTTCGGGGATGCAGCAACCTTAATGGTCACACAGGGGTAATGAAACCCAGACGGAGAGCAAGCCCCTGTCTGGTTGCCATCCTTTGGGGATCTCTAAGTGGGCTGTCTCAACTTCTTCCTACGGAGGCTCCCCTGGTCTACAAGTACAGATGTGCGGTTGATTGGTGGTCCAGTGTACATCAGCCAGAGCTTTGCTTTGTCGGCATTATTAAAAGTTAATTTGTTTCTTTGTGTAAATGCTTATTCTACTGGAAGGGAGCTTCTTGGTTGTTACTATAGTCTTACATAAGCAGAGGAAGCACTCTCAATACCTTGAAAACGTGATGCTTGATACTTCTGCTTGATACTAAACCTGTCAGAAAATCAGAGGGATTTTAAAGGGTGGGTGTTCCCAGAACTGACAGTGGCTGCAAGGTGCTGAGCAGGCCCTGTGTGTGTGTGTCCAGGGTGGTACTGTGTCTCATTTCAGACCCCCTTTCAGCCCAAGGTCATAGATGGCAAAGGTGGACTGATCTCAGAGTATCACCTAGAATGTGAGGTGCAGGAGGCAGGGTTGGCCCCATCTGAGGACCCTGGGCTGGTGTCCGGGAGTGGACAGCTTGAGGTCATGTCTGAGTTTGGCCAGAGGTCAGGAGTAAAGAAGTGTTTTAGGAGCCTAGATTTCAAGACCAAGGACAGCAAACTCCAGGTCTGGGAGGCAGGAGGTCAGCAAAGCAGGAAGGAAGGGGGTGTAGCCAGGTGATCCTGGCCAAGATCCTGGAGGCAGCCTGGTGACAAGGCCGGAGGAATGAAAGGGTAGGGTGATGCCACACCAGCCCTCACTGCTCCTGGGCCATGTGGCATGGGGCATCCCTCCCAGCTTCCCACGGTTTCCTTATTTACTGCTCCAGCATTGGCTGGAGTCCGAGCTCAGTGCTGAGGAGTCAGGCAGCCTTGACAAGGGTTCACAGCCAGGCCCGAGTTGGAACCCAGGTGCCCCGACTCCGGACAGGACTCCCATCCCAGCCGCCAGACCCCGAGGTGCCCAGGCTCCCAGCCTTGGCCGTGCTGCTCTGCCCTTAAGCCTGGCACCCAGGCAGGTTCTCGTGTTCTCCTGCTCCAAGTTCCCAGTCCCAGGTAAGGCCTTTCCCGACTTCTGAATCTCCACCTTCAGTCACACCAGATCCTTCCCCTTCTGCCTCCAAAGTGTTCCCCGGCCTCAGCCTCCATCCCTGCAGTGTCTGGCGGCTCCTGGGGCGATCTCGCTCATAGGAGCTGCTCTCTGTCTGCCTTCCCTGTCCTTCCTCTGCCCTACTTTCCCCTCTGCTGCTTGCTCTAACCCAGTCTCTCCATTGGCCAGATTTTCCAAAGCACTGACAAGCTAAATGCTCCTCTAAGAAGCAGCAGTGATGTCCCCTTTGCCCCAACTCTCCAATGTAGCCTTCCTGTCCTTGTTCCGGCTCTTGTTGGGTAGGCTGCTGGAGCCCCCAGAGGAGGAATCCCAAGCTGGGTCAGAGCTCCCTGGAGCCAGGCCATGGTTGACTGGTAATGCCTGCCAGGGACACAGACATGGCGAGTGGGGGTGGGCCAGTCTATCCTTGTCTCTCTCGGACTACTTGTGGTCACTTGAATGTCCTGTGTGCTGTTGTGTGAGTTTTGCAAATGTTCCTTTCATTTCGTGGGCTGCTCTTCCCTTATTGGATCACCTTGCAAACTCTTACTTGCCCTTCAAGACTCTGTTCTGCAAAGTCACTCCTTTGAGACTTCAACTGACCCCACTAAATGTTTTATCCCGGTTGCTGCCATAAGCCTTTGTATATCTATCTCTTGGCCCTCCCTTCCTGTCTTATAACTGTCCCCCACCCCTCCCTGTAGTTTCTGTGAGTCTCAGAGAGCAGAGGAGGTTTTAGAAATTGCATATCCCCAGTACCTGGCACATAATCAATTTTCAAAATGAGTGTTGAATTTTAGAAATCTATGTCATTTATATCTCCTTTAAAATCAGCACAGGTTGGCACAGTTACACAGAGTTCATACCTCATTGTATAATTGCATCTTTTACCCGGCTCAACTCTTAGGAAAGACTAAGGGGAAAGAAATTAAAATAAAAGGAGAGCAGGAATTTGACTAAGGAGAAGTGAACTTCCAGGTAGGTTCTGCCCTTCCCTTGGCTTCAGCTCATCTGCGATAAGCAAGCACCTGCTGTGTGCCCACCCTGTGATGGTGGCTTCTGTTCTTCTGTGACACAGTGTCTTGGGCGACGAGCACTGATGCCTTGTCCTGGTCTCAGGGTTCCGGGGGTGTGGTGCTGTGGGAACGGGAGTGGGCTGGACCCCAGGTGACATGGGCATGAGCACCAGGCACCCCTAAACAGGTGGAGCTTGCTCATGCACAGAGTGAAGGAGGCGATGCAGGCACAGCTAATCCAGACTGGGCACTCACTGTTTTCACCCCTTTTGTCGCACACTTTCTATGGATTAGCCCATTTAATCCTCAGGACGGCTCCACCAGGGAGGCCTATTACTCTCCCCATTTTATGGATGCAGACTGAGGCTCAGGTTGATGGAACTGCTCTGTCTTCTTTCTGAAATGCAGCATGTAGAATGGTTTTGGCAACCACGTGGAGGTCACTGTCATTCATTCATTCGGCAAGTCGTTACCAGTCAGCTTTCTTTGGTTGGGGGTCAGGTGCACAGGTCTCAGAGTCCAAGGGGGACAGGCGCTCAGGAAGTGGCCTCAGCCCTGGGCAGTTACTCCTATCTGTGCTCTCACACCTCCTCACAACCCCTCTAAGTGTTTGCTCCAGGATTTTCCCCATTCTGCCTTAACACACACTTAATGCTGTGCACATCTGTCCTCATCATAGGGGAGAAAGTTTTTTGAAAACAAGGACTATATGCTTTTCATCTGTGTCTGGCATGATGCAGAATAGACCACATGTAGTTTCAGAATCAGATGACAAATTTAACTCTATCACTGCAGGTGTGATTTTGAGGGCATTTGGGGGAATACTGTCTTCTCCAGGAAGTAAATCAGTATCACATACATTTATTGAGCACCGGCCGTGGGCCGGACCCTGGGGTATACAAGGAGGTGAATACCACATCATCCCCACCCCTCAGAAGGTCACAGCTAGAAAGGAAAACAAGTGGTTCTTTCTAGTCTGTGTTGAAGGATCTCTGTTTCTGAGGTGTTGGATGAATATGCATACCAGGCATCCAGGCAAAAGCTTCTACCGATTTTTCACGTAGCAAAGACCAAGTACCAATAGCTGGATCCTGGTCAGTAGATTTTGTAGCTGCTAAGGGGAGACTGTCTGGGGGAAGTTGCCGTGGGTGGGTAGGTGATGTGGGAGAGAAGGAAAGAGCTCGGATTATGATGGGTGGGGAGGATCCTGGGTGACCAGACCCTGATCTTGCTTCAAGTGCTCAGGAGAATTTGCCATGCTGCGGGGCTGCTGGGTGGGGCTGCATACCATGCTGACCAAAGTGAAGTGTGATTTTGAGTCCAGACCACAGGTGAAGCCTGTCTGTGCGACATTGGGTACGTGACTTAATCTCTCTGTGCCACAACATCCTCATCTGTAAAATGGGATTGGATCACGCTCCTACCTTCGGGGCTTAAGGAGATGGTCATGTGCGTGAATCCGTGGCTGGTGCTGGCTCAGTGGCTGACCCGTATCCAGACAGCTGTCCTTACTGATAGGCTACGGTGTCACTAGTGCCTGGCAGCCCATCATTCCCACAGCCGGCTGATCCTCAGTTACCTGGGGAACTGGGACAAGGTACTGATCGTCCACTCTGCAGCCGTGGTGGAAGTAGATCTCTGTATGCTAACATGGCGCGATTTCTGGAATGTGTAACTGGATGAGGAAGCAAAGTGCCGTTGAGTGTGTAGGGGTTTCTACTTGTGCAGAATAGTGGCCAGATACAGGTACATGCTTGTTCATACATGTTCACACTGTTTCCGGAAGGATCCACATGGAACTGTCACAAAGGAGCCCACAGGAATAGGGGACTGGGATTGGGTTGGAGGGGCGGCTTTAACGACTTTACATTATAACTGAAGAGCTCATCTAAATACAGTTTCCTGGATCCTGTTTCCAGAATTCTGACCCTATCGTTTTCAAGTGGAATCTGGGAATGTGTTTTTTTACAAAGTTCCTTCCCTAAGTGGAGTGTATGACCCACTGGCCTCTGGAGCCCCTGCTTTAGGGGTAAGGGTTGCCGGATAGTGGTTTGGAATCAGCAGCTGCTCTTGCAGGTAGCAGTTTGCATTCTTGTGTTTGTAGAAAGGAAACTGAGGCTGCTGCTTTAACAAACCTGACATCATTCCCAAGCCCCTTCTCCCTTCTCTGTCTGCCTCAGAGGCTGAAAAGTGAATGTCCACTTTCTCAGAATCCTAAGCATTTAGAAGTGGCCATATATAAGAAACACAAGTGTTTTGGGCAATTGCTGCAAAACTTTGGCTTTTGGGAGAGAAAGGACTTATTTAGATACTTCCCTTTCCTTTTCTTTCTGGCCTTGACCATCTACATGATGGCTGGAGTTGTGGCAGCCATTTTGTACTCATGAAGGAAGGCAAAGGAAATTGCAGAGACCCCAGCCCTGATATCCTTAGACCTGTGGAATGATGTCAGCAGTCACTTTTGTAGACTTCTTGTCGCGCAGGTAAAATTAGCCTTTACTGAAGTTGAGTAGGTTTTCTGCTATTTCTAGCAGATAGGGGCCTAAGATGTGGGCACTGAATTAGGGAAGCAGTAGATTTGGGTCCTCGCCCTGGTTATTTTGGATTTGCTGAGTGGCCTCAGGCAGGTGTTTTCCTCTCAACCTCTAAAGTGTGGCGGTGGGGACTTGAAGACACCACCCATCCTTCATGACTTAGGCTGTTTGTAAAATAACTCAGGGGTGATGCTGCCCTTCTTCATCTGAGAAGCACCTTCTAGATCCATTAGGTTCACTTGGTGGCAAACAAGAGAAAGCTGCTTTGCCAGGTTAGGCAGGAAGATAGTTTATTTGAAGAATAGCAGGGACTACACTGAATTAATCGAGCCACCGTTGGAGGACTGACCTGGGGAAGGACAGACTCAGCACAGATGCGACGGTCCAGGGCAGGGGTTCCGGACCGACGGCCAGCTGTCTGTGTTGTAAATACACTGGAAGAGAGCCGCCCCCATTTGTCCATGTGTGGCCAGTAGCTGCCTTCACGAGGGCAGAGTTCTGACAGGGGCACACCCTGCGAAGCTGGAAACAGCTAATCATCTGACCCTTTACTGACAAAAGTTTGCTACCCCTGACCTAGGGGGTTGAACCCACCCCTGAGTCTCAACAGGAAATGCAAAGGAGGAAGGAAGATCAGGCCCCACTCCAGTGCCCCCTGTGCATGCGGGGCCTGGGGGGGGGTCCACCCTGGGGCTCCCGCATGGCGCCCCCTCAGTCCCTGCCCCTTCTTACATCTGCTGCTGCTTTGTTGTCATAAGCCGACTGCTACCTGAGGAGACATGGTGTGTCCTTCTGTTTGTTCCCTGCCGCCCACTTGGAAGTGGCAAGGGCACCCGCCTGGCCCCTTCCCCCCTGTGCACCCTCAGCCCCTGGAATGGGTCTGGCATGGAGCAGGTGTCAGTGAGTACAGTGAATATTTGTTGAACAAATAACTAAGTTCTAGCTGTTCTTTAGCTACACTGCCCCATTTCCCACGACCAGGAGAGAGTCTGTCTGGTCTCATTCGGATCATGTTTGGTTTGCAAACCATCACTTTGGTTTACAAAGATGAGCACATCAGGAGAGAGACAAGTCCCCCGAGGAAGCTAAGTTGCTGTTATAAAGGAGGGAGCAGTAGGTGATGGATGCGGAGAGTCTGTAAAACGACAAAGATCGACGATAGAGGAACTTGGTCTTTGGGAATTGCTTGCACATGGCTGCCCTGTGACAATTTCTTATTGTGTTCTTAGGTAACCGGCCGTGAGGTGGTGTCTTCCTTCCTTCTAAGGGCAGGGAGGCTGGGTACCTACCTAACACTTCTTGGTCTCCCATGGTGGGGAGAACCCTCCGTGCCTAGCACACTGCCTAGCAGAGATGAGGGACTAAGCCAATAGTTTGGGCAGAGATGAGGGGCTCAGCCAATAGTTTGGGCTTGGTGCATTTTAATAGTGACAGGATTGTGCATGCATTTATGTGTCAGCCTTTTGAGCTGAGAAGGCAGAGTTCTGGGGAAAACAACAGGTTGGAACCTCATTATAATCCAAGACATGTCTAGCTGGTGTATGACTCCATCTGCAATGACTGTTTGGATAAAAGTATTCCATACTGGAGGCTCCATTCTTTTTGAATGTACAGATTAATCAATACCATGATTATTTCCAGAAAGCTCCTTGCTGAAGTTTTGTAATGGTGTGTGTAGGCTTTACAGCTACAAAACGTGATCTTCTCGGTGAAAGAAGATGAATAGCTTCAGAGAGAAAGGTATTTCTCCATTCCTGCCCCTGGAAAACATGACCAGATGATGAAGGAAAATGACTCGTGACCTGTCTCTACCTCCTGCGAAATAGTCCACTTCTTGAGCATTTTATTCAGCCAGAGTCAACCTGGCACAGTGCATTAACACCACAAGCTTCTTGTGATGTTTTGTGGCTGATCATACTTTCCTCCTAAGTTCTCTGTAGAACTAAAGCAGTAACAAGGAAAACAGGGCATTTCTTTGCTCCTAAAAATGCTCTCACTGTCTGATTTCTTGAACTGGGCAGAATCTTCTTAGTTTACATGATGATCTCCAGGGAAGGGTGGGATGGGGCATCTTAAAGCTCATGATTTAGACAGCCGGACTCGGAAAATTGGGTCGAGACTACGGGCCCAGCAATAGGCCAGAAGTCAGGAAACCTGGCTGCTCATCAGCCACAGGGCCTTGGGCACCAGCGTCCTGTCAGTTTTCTGTCAGCGGAGCAGGGGTAGCATGGTTCCTTGTGTGTTGGGGAGCCGCGTCCCTGGCCTCTACCCACTGGCCAGTAGCAACCCCCGGTTGTGACTCCAGGCATCTGCCGATGTCCCTGGAGCCGGAGGGCAGTGTTGGCCCTGCCGCTGACCTTGCAGTCGAGATGGCGTGGTGATAGGTGTAGAGGAGGGAGTTCAGGGTCTGTCATGCCCTCCATGTCCTGCAGCTCCTACTTATTTCCAGGGCCCCTTCGTCTCCACCTGAGAAGCCATCCTGTGTTCCTTCTGAAAGAGGCCACAGACGGAACATGTCCTTACCCAGCTTTGTGATGTCTACGTTTTCACTGAGGAGTGACACACAGACAGAAGTGCACACATTGGAGGTTCACAGCGTGGTGAATTTTCACGGGGCAAACAACCCCTGTGAATGTAACTAGCACCCCAATCAAGCAGCAGGTTTGGAACAGGAGCAGCACCCCTCCACACCCCAAATTCACCACTGTCCTGACTTCAAACATCACAGATTGGTTTTGCCTGCTTTGTTGATCTTCATAACACGGACTCATAAAGAAGAATATGTTGTTTTTCCACCTGGCTCCTTTCCCTCTACGGTACTTGTGTCAAGTTCACTTGTGTTATCGTGTGTACGTCTAGCTTGTTTGTTTTCATCAGCTAGCATTCCGTCACCTGAAAACACAGCAACTTATTGATTGATTCCATTGGCCGGGGGCTTTTGGGCAGCCTCCAGCTTGGGGATCATAAGTTGCGCTGTGAACATTTTATCCGTGTCTTTTGGCGAATGTGTGTAATTATTTCTGTTGGGTATGTACCCAAGATTGGAGTTAATGGCAGTATAAAGCACATGACTAAACAAACAATCGTCTTACTGTTTAGTGTGGTGAGTGAGGGTGTCTGAGGCAGGATGCTTCACCGGTGGTGGTTATGGAGAATGTTGTCTTTGAGAAAGCCAAAAGGGCGAGCAGGAGACAACCATTCGTACACAGGAGCAATGCCAAGCAGAGGAGACAACCTGTGCAAAGGCCCTGAGGCAGGGCTGAGCCCACTGTTTTCCAGGAAGTGAAGGAAATTGACTGAACGTGTCTGGGAGAAGTATGTATGAGGACCAGGTCATGCGGGGCTGTGAAGTGGGCAGGAGGGGCTTGGGAAGGGCAGTGGGGGATCATTGCAGGGTTTGAAACAAGGGAGGGAGCATAATGTGGCAAGTGTTTTAGGTTTGTTCCTCTTTCTGCAATGTCAAGACTATACTGGAGGGACTGGCGTGGAGGTAAAGGGACCATTTGGAGAATGTCTGAGAGGCTGGCAGTGATGGCAGCCCAGATGAGGGTGATGGAAAGGAAGTGTATGCATTAGAAGTACAAATACAGCAGTCATAAAAAAGCACTGTTATTACTATAGCAACTAGTACTTGTTGGTTCCCCACTGTGTGCGAGGCAATGTGCTAGCTGTCTCATCTGTGCTTAATACCTGATACAACCCCATGAGGTAGGTACCCGCTATCATCCACATCTTATGGCTCAGAAGACAGAGGCTTATAGAAATTACTGCTGCATCTGTCATTGATACAAGTGTTACTGAATCTGAGAGAGTCGGCCTTGCCAGCCTGTATCACTGACACGGTGGGATCTGGACTCATGGGGTCATGAGAGGCCCCATCCTGTCGCTTACCAGCGTCACGGTGCACGCGCCCATGGTCTCCCAGCTGCTTTTCCCCAGTGGGGCTGGGATTGGAGGTGAATTTGTTCTCAGGTCATATACAGTTTTTGTAAATGCAGAAGCAGTGCTCAAATTTGCATCATTACTAGAGAAGATAAACCACCAGTCCCAACAGACTCAGTGCAGTTTTCTTCTGGAAAAACAGGCTCCAGAACAGGAACAGGTGTTTCATCCAGAGACTCTTGTACCCGGAGAATCCCAGAGGGAGCACAACCAGGAGTTCCTTTTTCCTGAAACTAGATGGAACATCGCAGCTTGGGTTTGAGGTCTGCTCTGCCCCCCCAACCCCCGTCCATTATAGCCTCCGGTATATTCTGAGGCTTCATTAGTCATGGGGTACTGGCGGTGCCCAGATGCACTGTGCCCTTCCCACCTTCCTAGGGCGTTTGGGAAGTGAAGTGGCCACTCCTCACTCCTGCCTTCTCTGCAGACCTTGCCTTGACCAAAGCCACCCCTGATGTCTCCCCCACCCCGTCTCCTCCCTGCTTCTCCTCGTCTCCCTTTGTGCTCTGCCCGTGGATAATCGCCAGCATTTAGGAAGTGCTTACTCTGTGAAAACACTGTTTTAAGAGCACTGAAAGCGCTGCTTCGTTGGGCCCTCCCTCACAAGACAAGTTGTCATCACGCTCCATTGCCAGACGAGGAGACTGAGGTCCAGAGAGCTTTCAGAAATTGGCCGAGGCCGTCACGCTGGCGAGAGGTGCCCTGGGACTGAGCCCACATCTGTCCACCCTGCTGCTGCCTGCCTGTGAGTTCATCTGCCTTCTCAGTGAGGTTGGGCCCCTTCATTCCTGACCCTCGTTAGTGTGGTGCTGGGCATGTCGTGGGCCCCCGGTATATACTTGCTGA